>NC_064920.1:774052643-774356836 GCF_023897955.1 Schistocerca gregaria
TTGACGATTAAATAATTTTAATGTTATGCATTTCACTTGCTGCAATGTCAAGGTTACATTAGGTGCTGAAAGCTATTTCAGTTCGATACTGAGCCGTCGCGTGCGTCGAGGCCCAGCGATACAGGCGCCACCGACCGGACCTTCGCAACAGCTAGCAGCACGAGGAGTCTGGTTTCGGACGGCGAGCTAGTGTTTACCAGAACCATATCTCAACAGTGTAAAACGGCCGTTGGGTTTAATTGCATGCCGTGGCCGCCGTGGTGGAGGGCAACAACAAGGAAGAGGGTGCTGGCCGGAGACTTGTGATACGGAGACACTGGGCGCAATTTGCTTCAGGACCATATGGCGGGCTGTTACCGAAGCGGAACCTGGAGGTAACGGAATTGCCTGTGTAAGTGTGACAATAGACTGTGCTATTCCTTTGTTTTGGAAGGCTACAGGTGTTATTGAGTGGTGCGCGCTGCTGTGCGTACCGAGTGAATTCAGCCTGATAAGCACACATTTTAAAACCAGTACTTGCCTTTGTGCTTCGTATCAGTCAGTTCTCGAGTCCCTAAGTTTTTAAATGCGTATTCTTTTGGCCACTGGATATGATGTCATTTGATTTTTCGTTATGTTCCATGCAATCACTAAACTAAGCTAAACTAAACTCCTGCTGAACACGCCATGAAGGTTCAATGGTACCGACCGGCCGCCGTGTCATCTTCAGCACGCAGCATCACTGCATGCGGATACGGAGGGGCATATGGTCAGTACACCGCTCTCCCGGCCGTATGTCAGACCGGAACCGCTACTTCTCAGTCAAGTAGCTCCTCCGTTTTGCCTCACAATAGCTGAGTGCACCCTGCTTGTAACAGCGCTCGGCAGACCGGATGGTCACCCATCCAAGTGCTCGGCCCAACAGCGCTTAACTTCGGTGTTCTGACGGGAACCTGTGTTACCACTGCGGCAAGGCCGTTGCCTATTAATACGCTCCTTATTTATCTATCACACTTCAGGTGGTGCTTATTTGGATTGTATTTTTGTTATAAAAATTCTCTTGAAGATTTGAAATAGAATTTGCTCCTTGCCTAATGGTTTTGTATATAACTTTTAATATGCATGTATTTTAAATCATTCTTTTTATTACGTAGCAGCGTTAATACTTCATGTGTTTCCACTGTAGTGGAATTTCATACTGTTACGTGAGAATTTTCGTTTTGAGTAAATTCTTCTTGTTTCATAGCTACAAAACTGATTTGTTTGCCTGTGCCATAACAATCTGGAAAAAGTAATTGTCTTTAAATTTCTAAATTGTGCTATTTTTATGAGAAAATAAATATTCAGAAATTCTTTAAATAAAATAAAAGTTATTTTATCAAGGATCAAGAACCATTCACAGCCCAATCCAGTCCTACCACTCCCTCTAACGGCATAGATACAATTAGAGGAACGTTAAAAAATTTACGTTTCCAATACGGATTTACAAGGTTTGTTTCGTGATAAAGATCATAGGCAATAGTAACACTGAAATTATTAACATAACAAATCGATTTGATTTAAGTTAACCTTTCAAAAAAGTAGAAGGCTCTAACCGATTAACGAAGAAATTAGTGTTGATAATTATTAGGAGAGGCAGAGAAACTGATGGATCAAGCATCGAACTGGGGTGAGACACATAATTATGGACTTATAATGAAACAAAGCTAAACGGATATTTAGCCAAGCGAATAGACAAAACAGGTCTTCGCTTGATTTCAGGAAAACCGTGAGGTCAACATAAATGAAGAACGCTAGCTCTCATAGCTGAAGGCTGTCATGCGTCGAGAAGTCTGGAGGCGGTCTTTATGATGATGACAATGAATTTATTTAAGTACAGGATTTTCGGAAACATTTTCTGGCTTGGAATATGGTGGCTAGGATTTTTGAAGAGTCTTTCCCTGTTACTTTTCAAACAATACACGGTAGTAAAGGCCTAGCATTGTTCCAAACTCGGAAACTGTAGACGAACGCTCGCTGTGGCATCATCAGGCATACCAGCCACGTTCCTTTCTGCAGGTAAAACTGTCTTAAGATTCCCGTCGAATCAAACAACGTAGTAGCAACAATAACGTACGTTTCAAGGTGCAGCAATAAAGTAAAAGTTCTGTGCGTTTGTTGTCTAATTTACGTGGGGCGATTGCTCCATGGTACAGAAGGCAACAGAGGAAGTTAGTACTACCTCACAACACGTAAAACAAAATTACAAGTCTCTGATCAGTATCACGGTGATGCAATGAAATGTGAACTTGTGATTAGGCCTGAGAAACAAGCGTAATGCACTGAACTTCTCCCATTTGTACTTAACACTTCGTACGTCCGGCATCTACATACACAAATGTTGAATAAGAAGAACTGCTCTGACTGTTTAAGATCCCATTTGTTGTAAAGAATTACTAAGGGCAGATATTCGGAAGGGGGAGGAGAGATTAGTCTGGTGGATAACTCTCGTGAAGCACTGACCTCGACCGATTCTAAATAATAAATTAAGGGATCTCTCTGTCTGATTCGTGGGAAAGCAATATCAACGTCACGGGACGTCCAATTTGCAGCCAGCAATGCAGATACATGGGAACAAATTAATTAGTATGGTTATGACATAACACAACACAAACAAATATCGCGGCAAATATTTATATTCGTTAATAACTGCCACAAAATTGAAAGCTAATTAAAGTACCACCGAGGTAAATTTTTTTGCTGTGCACTGTGGTACGTAAGCACAGCGTCAGCTGCTTCTCACTGTACAGTTCCATGAGGTCGTTGTCCCCTTCCCTCTCCCTACGTTGCAGACAACGTTGCCGACAAAACGTTCACAAACATGCTTTGCAACAACGTTCGTCATTCTCAGACCCAGTTCTGTTATCTATTCTCTTTGTATGAAATACACTCCTGGAAATTGAAATAAGAACACCGTGAATTCATTGTCCCACGAAGGGGAAACTTTATTGACACATTCCTGGGGTCAGATACATCACATGATCACACTTACAGAACCACAGGCACACAGACACAGGCAACAGAGCATGCACAATGTCGGCACTAGTACAGTGTATATCCACCTTTCGCAGCAATGCAGGCTGCTATTCTCCCATGGACACGATCGTAGAGACGCTGGATGTAGTCCTGTGGAACGGCTTGCCATGCCATTTCCACCTGGCGCCTCAGTTGGACCAGCGTTCGTGCTGGACGTGCAGACCGCGTGAGACGACCCTTCATCCAGTCCCAAACATGCTCAATGGGGGACAGATCCGGAGACTTTCCTGGCCAGGGTAGTTGACTTACACCTTCTAGAGCACGTTGGGTGGCACGGGATACATGCGGACGTGCATTGTCCTGTTGGAACAGCAAGTTCCCTTGCCGGTCTAGGAATGGTAGAACGATGAGTTCGATGTCGGTTTGGATGTACCGTGCACTATTCTGTGTCCCCTCGACGATCACTAGAGGTGTACGGCCAGTGTAGGAGATCGCTCCCCACACCATGATGCCGGGTGTTGGCCCTGTGTGCCTCGGTCGTATGCAGTCCTGATTGTGGCGCTCACCTGCACGGCGCCAAACACGCATACGACCATCATTGGCACCAAGGCAGAAGCGACTCTCATCGCTGAAGACGACACGTCTCCATTCGTGCCTCCATTCACGCCTGTCGCGACACCACCGGAGGCGGGCTGCACGATGTTGGGGCGTGAGCGGAAGACGGCCTAACGGTGTGCGGGACCGTAGCCCAGCTTCATGGAGACGGTTGCGAATGGTCCTCGCCGATACCCCAGGAGCAACCGTGTCCCTAATTTGCTGGGAAGTGGCGGTGCGGTCCCCTACGGCACTGCGTAGGATCCTACGGTCTTGGCGTGCATCCGTGCGTCTCTGCGGTCCGGTCCCAGGTCGACGGGCACGTGCACCTTCCGCCGACCACTGGCGACATCATCGATGTACTGTGGAGACCTCACGCCCCACATATTGAGCAATTCGGCGGTTGCGTCCACCCGGCCTCCCGCATGCCCAATATACGCCCTCGCTCAAAGTCCGTCAACTGCACATACGGTTCACGTCCACGCTGTCGCGGCATGCTACCAGTGTTAAAGACTGCGATGGAGCTCCGTATGCCACGGCAAACTGGCTGACACTGACGGTGGCGGTGCACAAATGCTGCGCAGCTAGCGCCATTCGACGGCCAACACCGCGGTTCCTGGTGTGTCCGCTGTGCCGTGCGTGTGATCATTGCTTGTACAGCCCTCTCGCAGTGTCCGGAGCAAGTATGGTGGGTCTGGCACACCGGTGTCAATGTGTTCTTTTTTCCATTTCAGGAGTGTATATCTGTCTGTATGCTATATCAATTCCACACAACGAAGTAGTTTCCGCCGCCGAAGAACTGCAGTGGACTTTACCCTCAGGCATGTCTGAAGTTATCTATTCTTTGGTTTACTACCACCAGTATTCCCGAAGTTTTATTAACCTGTGGTGAAAAGCTACTGCTGTTGTGCATTGAGTAATCCTTACAACGTTGTTTCTTTCTTTATCTGGAACCAGCTGCAAAACTTTTAGAGAGCTGTAATCCTAACGCTGTTTTGTAGAAAACTGATATGTTGTAATACTATGAGGCTATAACTGAAACAGCAACCAGTCACACGTATGGTTTAACAAGAGTTATTTGGATCAAATCCGTCTTCAGATGGTTGTTACACGTTTCATTGTTTTGTTGCTGGAGCCTCGTTTTTTGTCGGTTATTTGTTTGGATCACTAGGATAGACAGAAACTTTATTGTTCACTGTTTGGTAAAGTTTACGATAGACTTTTTTCTTATGTCCTTTATCAAAGAATTTATGAAAAGATTTTCTAGTTATTAAAACGTGAAATGTGGTGAAAACATACGTGCCGTTTTCTTCTGTGTGACGAAATTACCCTGTGTTTTGTTGTCGTATTCACATATCGTACACACAAACACAGGAAATCTATCACATATTAAAATAAGACATTTCAGTCCATTTACAATAAGTACGCCATGACAGATATCAGCTTTTTATTATTGGCCATTTGAAGCAGAATCCGTAACGTGTTGTCTAGTGGAGGCCTCAGGACTCACCAATGATATTATGAACACATTCTGGCTACAAAGAACTGACAAGGAGAGCCGGTTAGGAATGGTCTTGATATCGAATCTGCATGACATACTTACGTTAAACTGAAAGCGAGAGCTCAACACTTTAAGAGCCAGCCTGGAAGAAAACCAAAGAGGTCAGTAAACCATTTGCAAAGTGCACTGTTTGTCAATACCTTTATTCTCAGCAAGACGTACCACACGGCACATATGTTACCAGTTTCTTCTGACATCGCACAGACGGCCGAATAGTGGTGTGTATGAAAAGGCAACGTATTCAAAGTCGAATTCGTACCGTGGCTTTCATCCTCATTGACCGTGGCTTAGATGTCAGTTCACAGTGTACTGCAATGTTTATAAAATAAACTTCTCAAATACTGCATAGTGACCATAATGGCATGACCAAACACCTGTTCACTGCCTTAACACCGAAAGACCACAGGGCGCCAGTAAACTCTGGACACATTAATGGCCAATTGGAGAATGTTCGTAAATATTATACAGAATTGGGTTAGCCACAATAAGCCCCTTACCAGTATGTCATTTCCAAGATATACAAATCAATGACTAGGGGAGGTATACTAACATACGTATACAAATATCTAGAAGAACGTAAACAACAATATCCTCACGTCAGACGTGAAATCTATATAGTATGGTGCTGTCAATCAAAAAATTGTAACGGGAGAAAAATTACACAAAATTAAACTGAAGCCTGACCCATATTGTGACCAATTCCATCTGGTAGACCCGATAGCACGTAACTTTGTTTGCAGAAGCGCACTAAGAAGTGAAACAGGGGACAAAAAGTACCAATTATCAACGGGACGCTGAAAACCTTAATATGTATACAGGGTATGCTATACCCTGGCAGGGGGTTACATCCCAGCCCGAAATACAATAGTTATACGTGGTTACTTGGCAATGTTGCGAACTACGTCATTAGAAACAATGTCGCAAAGTCACAAATTTTTTTGTGATTTGTGTAGCAGAAGAGCATTTTAAGTTAAGGAAATTTCGTAAATAGAAACAGTGTATCGGAATTCGAAACTTCATTTTTTATACTTTGATATAAGAATGTGAATAAGTTGCAGTGACTTGGGATAGCAAAAAGTGTTTTAGCTTATATTCAGAATTATTAGGAATAATAGCCAGCTACACTGCTCTGTAAATTGTTTTTATTTTATATCATTCACAATGAGCCTATTTCGGCATAATGCCATCATCAGGTGCTCTGCAAAATACATAAGTAAGCAATAGTCACAATATAATGGCCTGTAACTATGATCAGGAAAGCTATAATACGTAGTTGGATGTTTTTACATTACATATAACATCGTTGATGTCATGTCATGTATTTTTTAGAAGTTTTATTTTCTCCTATGTACACTGGAGATGTATATCCGATTTTAGTTGGCTTCTATGTATGCTACTTTTCTGGCAGCTTGGGTGACAATAGATCAGCGATATTACATATTTACATAGTTACCATTACAAATAAGTGATGTGTGAAATTCAGTTTTTTTATTGTTCTTGTAGGTTTGGTTATAATTACATTTTTGCCTGGAGTCTGTTTTAGTTTTATATGAGATTTTTATTTTACATTTTTAATTTTTTCTTAATAATTCTGTTGTTGTCTATGATTTATGTTGGTGTTATGTCCCTGTTGTATACTCTTCATATTGTTATCACTGTTACTATGGATATGTGGTATTTATCATCTCTGATTTATTGCTTTACCCGTTTTCTTGATTTCTAATGTTAATAAAGTTTTCTATGTACTTTTTGTGCTTTAGGTGCAGTAAATTTGTAAGGTTGGAATATGCATGTGAATATATCTCTATTTCCCAACGATGTCCATGAATGTCCTTCTGCATGATATGGAGGATTTCTAATGCTTCGTTTCTAGGTTTTACGTCGTGTTTTTCTGTTTGTAGATACTGAAATGAAGTGGATGGGTTCTCTTCGTCCTTTATAACTAATGTTGAAGTTTCTACTGATTTATCCTATGTAGAATTTGTGGCTGTGATACAAGAAATTTTTTAAATGCCGAGTTTGATCTGTATGGGAATTATCGAGCTGCTTTTGTGAATTTTGTGTTTGAGGCTGGGTGTGTTATGAAATGCAAAGGCGATGTCGATTTTGTTGACAGTTTGTTAATTTTGCTCGAGGTGTTTCCTAGAAAAGTTGTTGTTTCGTATTTTGCTTTCTTCTTTATCGTTATGTGTATGTTTAGTGTTGTCATGTACATTATGCCTTACCGGTTGTGTTCTACTGTAGTAAAATTGCGTTGCAATTTTGGGGTCATAATCGTTTTGCTGGGCTGCGTCTTCTAAGATTTTTGTTTACTTCTGACGCAAAACCGATAAACAAGGCACTGGAAATACTCCATAGTACACAGAAGGGAACATCTTTGAGGAAACAGAGATATATTCAGATGCATACACCAACCTGCAGTTTACTGAAAGAATAATCTTTAGCCGGCCTTTCTGGCCGAGTGGTTCTAGGCGCTTCAATCCGGAACCGCGTGACTGCTACGGTCGCAGGTTAGAATCCTGCCACGGGCATGGATGCATGTGATGTCCTTAAGTTAGTTAGGTTTAAGTAGTTCTAAGTCTAGGGGACTGATGACCTCACGTGTTAAGTCCCATAGTGCTCAGAGCCATTTGAGCCATTGGAACAACCTAATCTAAAGCACAAAAACTACAGGGTAAACTTTATTCACGTGATAAATCAAGAAAACTGGTATAGTAATAAATCAGAGACGCTAAATAACACATATCCATAATAACAGTGATAACAACACGAATAGTGTAAAACAGAGATATAAAATCGACGTAAATTATAGACAATGACAAAATTATTAAGAAAAAATTAAAAACGTAAAATGAAAAACTCGAATAAATCTAAAACAAACTCCATGCAAAAACATAATTGGAACCACACCTATGAAAATAATAAAAAACAACTGAATTTCACACATCACTATTTATAGTGGTAACTGTGTAAATATGTAATATCGCTGAACCATTGTCATCCAAGCTCTCAGAACAGTAGCATACATGGAAGCCGACTAAAATCTCAAGTCTACCTAGGAGAAAATAATAATTCTAAAAAATACAGGACACGACAAGAGCGATGTTACATGCAAGGTAAAACTATCTAACGATGTATTATAGCTTTTTTTGTTCGTAGTTACAGACCATTATATTAAGTCCACCGTTTACTTATGTATTTACAGAGCACCTGATGATTGCAATATGTCGAAATGGACTCATTGTGAATGATATAAAATAAAAACAATTTACAGAGCAGTGAAGCTGTCATTGAAAGACATATTTTGCACTGCGGGCCCCAAAGAACAAAACTTATATTCAGACGTTTTACTTTAGTAATACCGGCACCTTGCCTCTCCAGGAATAGTGGATGAGACTTCTGACGAAAAAGCATAATACTTTATTTCACTACTTTTATTAAGAAGACCTCAGTTAGGAACAAGAAGATTATTTTATTTGTATCCCACTCAATTTACAGCTTTTACTGAGTTTGAACGACGCAACGGCAAATGCTATTCAGTCATTTAAAAAATTACATTGTTGAGTTCACTCATGAATTACGCTTCGGAATAAATATAAGTTGTAGTTCGTTTCTCGAACAAGGGCTTAGTTAATTCAAGAAATACGAATACAGGTGAAGCAACTAGCCAATGAAGGCATATTTTGATTAGCTTAAGGATGGGCTGTAGGGTTGGATTGGAGGCAAAAAATTATGTGGAACGATTGTGTGGGGTTGTTTTGCCGCCCAATGCAAGTCTTTCTACTTGACGATTCTTCGGCGACTCTCAGTGATTATGATGATGATGATGATGATTGAAAATTGTAATGATGAGAGGAAATTGTTAGGACAACACAGACACCGAGACCTCGAGAGACTCGAACCAATTATCCCGCCGAGTCTACTATGTTAACTGCTTTTATATATATATAAAATTGGTTCGAGTCTCTCGAGGTCTCGGTGTCTGTGTTGTCCTAACAATTTCCTCTCATCATATATACACTCCTGGAAATGGAAAAAAGAACAAATTGACACCGGTGTGTCAGTCCCACCATACTTGCTCCGGACACTGCGAGAGGGCTGTACAAGCAATGATCACACGCACGGCACAGCGGACACACCAGGAACCGCGGTGTTGGCCGTCGAATGGCGCTAGCTGTGCAGCATTTGTGCACCGCCGCCGTCAGTGTCAGCCAGTTTGTCGTGGCATACTGAGCTCCATCGCAGTCTTTAACACTGGTAGCATGCCGCGACAGCGTGGACGTGAACCGTATGTGCAGTTGACGGACTTTGAGCGAGGGCGTATAGTGGGCATGCGGGAGGCCGGGTGGACGTACCGCCGAATTGCTCAACACGTGGGGCGTGAGGTCTCCACAGTACATCGATGTTGCGGCAATGGTCGGCGGAAGGTGCACGTGCCCGTCGACCTAGGACCGGACCGCAGAGACGCACGGATGCACGCCAAGACCGTAGGATCCTACGCAGTGCCGTAGGGGACCGCACCGCCACTTCCCAGCAAATTAAGGACACTGTTGCTCCTGGGGTATCGGCGAGGACCATTCGCAACCGTCTCCATGAAGCTGGGCTACGGTCCCGCACACCGTTAGGCCGTCTTCCGCTCACGCCCCAACATCGTGCAGCCCACCTCCAGTGGTGTCGCGACAGGCGTGAATAGAGGGACGAATGGAGACGTGTCGTCTTCAGCGATGAGAGTCGCTTCTGCCTTGGTGCCAATGATGGTCGTATGCATGTTTGGCGCCGTGCAGGTGAGCGCCACAATCAGGACTGCATACGACCGAGGCACACAGGGCCAACACCCGGCATCATGGTGTGGGGAGCGATCTCCTACACTGGCCGTACACCTCTGGTGATCGTCGAGGGGACACTGAATAGTGCACGGTACATCCAAACCGTCATCGAACCCATCGTTCTACCATTCCTAGACCGGCAAGGGAACTTGCTGTTCCAACAGGACAATGCACGTCCGCATGTATCCCGTGCCACCCAACGTGCTCTAGAAGGTGTAAGTCAACTACCCTGGCCAGCAAGATCTCCGGATCTGTCCCCCATTGAGCACGTTTGGGACTGGATGAAGCGTCGTCTCACGCGGTCTGCACGTCCAGCACGAACGCTGGTCCAACTGAGGCTCCAGGTGGAAATGGCATGGCAAGCTATGTCCAGCATCTCCACGATCGTCTCCATGGGAGAATAGCAGCCTTCATTGCTGCGAAAGGTGGCTATACACTGTACTAGTGCCGACATTGTGCATGCTCTGTTGCCTGTGTCTATGTGCCTGTGGTTCTGTTAGTGTGATCATGTGATGTATCTGACCCCAGGAATGTGTCAATAAAGTATCCCCTTCCTGGGACAATGAATTCATGGTGTTCTTATTTCAATTTCCAGGAGTGTATATATAAAGCGGTTAGCATAGTAGCATAGTTGACTCGGCGGGATAATTGGTTCGAGTCTCTCGAGGTCTCGGTGTCTGTGTTGTCCTAACAATTTCCTCTCATCATTACAATTTTCAATCATCATCATCATCATCACTGTGAGTCACCGAAGAAGCGTCAAGCAGAAAGACTTTCATTGGGCGGCAAAACAACCCCACACAATCGTTCGAGCAGTTTTTACCGAATTAATGATAATTGTTAAGTAATAACATTGTGATGTGCTTGCACCCTGACGCATTCACAGGAGAAAGTGGATCACATCATGCTAACATTCCAAAAAGCCTGCGAAGTGGAATGGACAACGTGTTGTTGCTCTGCACGGCCAGCGGTATGAAATGCAATCGACAAAGCTGATGCCTTTTTTTGGCCGGTGCATTTTTTAGTGTGGGTGAGGAGGAGAACGTTATGGCACAACAACGAAAGGTGCTAACAGATAATATCATTGGCAACATTAAGTACACGGTCGTTTATAAGTTCCTCCATGGTTTCAGAAAAAGACTGCGCGAAAACTACAAGAAATACAGAAAATAAGCACATATCAGTGGATGGGCCATCTCTGGAAGTCTTTAGCTCACATCATAGATGCTCAGATACTCAGTATGGCCACCGTCTGACACTTGCCAAACTTCAGCACATGACTGCAGTTCATTGAAGTTGCTGCTGCTTTTGCAGCGACAGCACATTGCTGTGAAAAGCGATTCATTGGGTTGTCTATCTGTAGGTGCGAACCTATTCAGTGCGACAATATTAAGCGAATGATTTGTCTACATGATCTGAATAGAAACTTGGAGGGACTCTTCGTCCACTGATGTCTGTCATTTCTCTGTATGTCATATAGTTTTACACAGTAGTCTTCTGAAATCGTAGAGGTCGTTATGAATAAACCGTACACGAGCTGGCCTGTCAGGAGTAGGGACATGCACAGAGAAAATTCATCAGAACGTCAAGTGACAGAGATTGTTACAAAAAAATGTTCAAATGTTTGTGAAATCGTATGGGACTTAACTGCTAAGGTCATCAGTCCCTAAGCTTACACACTACTTAACCTAAATTATCCTAAGGACAAACACACACACCCATGCCCGAGGGAGGACTCGAACCTCCGCCGGGACCAGTTGAGAGGTTCTTACAGTAAGAGATTTCGTTGTGAGATATGACGTGCCCCAATGACCGTTCGATCCATTATACTAACGTCCAGCCACTAATTCGCAGTCGTCACACATACAGTGTCCACCACTCAGACGTACTGTTATTGTATCACGTCTGCAGCCTCTCGATGCCAGTGTGGTAGATATGCAGAATCCGGTAATAAAATACAATGAACCATCCATTTAAAAGTCAAGCTGCTATGTTCTGTTTGTCTCAGAGTAATAAACAAGACCGAGGAATTTGACAGGGACATAAATACAAATGGAATGGACATATTATTGTCTTGAAACTTCCTGGCAGATTAAAACTGTGTGCCGGACCGACACTCGAACTCGGGACCTCTGCCTTTCGCAGGCAAGGTTCGCAGGAGAGCTTCTGTAGAGTTTGGAAGGTAGGTAACGAGATACTGGCAGAGGTGAAGCTGTGAGGACTGGGCGCGAGTCGTCTTGGGTAGCTCAGTTGGTGGAGCACTTGCCCGCGAAAGGCAAAGGTCCCGAGTTCGAGTCTCGGTCCGGCACATAGTTTTAATCTCCCTGGAAGTTTCATATCAGTGCACACACCACTGCAGAGGGAAAACCTCCTATTATTGTTTTTTTTTTTTTTGTTAGTGTGTGATTGAAGGATGGCGATTGTTTCAAAGTAATTAAAGTCAGCTACTCACAGAGGTCCACTGTGGACTGTAATTATCGTGTGGCAGCGACACTTGATAAATACTCTGTTGCGTTAGTACGCAACCGACTTACGTTGGAAAAAGGTTAGTTCCAGTTTCGGCCACCAGTTGAAAATCTGGCACTGAAAATGCAAGAAAGAGTTAGAAAAATGTTTCCATGTGTAGTGAATTAGGAACAGGACGTGGGCTGAAAAGCTCAAACAAGTGAGAAACGCATAATTCTGGTTTTATTATTAATTGCTGTTTACATTATTTGCTCAGTATGACCACCGGAGACGTCGACGATATGCTGTACAGCAGCAGACTTGCATCTGGTGGCCAAAGTGGGCCGCGCGGGGTAGCCGCGTGGTCTCAGGCGCTTTGCCACGGTCCGCGCGGTTCCTCCCGTCGCAGGTTCAAGTTCTCCCGCGGGCATGGGTGTGTGTGCCGTCTTTAGCGTTAGTTTAAGTTACATTAAGTAGTGTGTAAGCTTTGAGATCCATGACCTAAGCAGTCTGGTCCCATAAGTCCTTACCACAAATTTCCAGTTTTTTTTTTTTTTCTCAAAATGGGAACTAAATTTTTTCCGGCGTAAATCGGTTCTGAATTAACGCACTAGTATATCTATCAAGTTTCACTGCCACACGATGATTACAACCCACACTGGACCTCCGTGAGTAGCTGCACTTTAATTGTAGACACCTGGTATATTTTTTAAGGGGCATCTGGAAACAGTTTGGCTGTGGTGTAGCACAAGGTGACTTCTGTGGGAATTAAGTAATTACAGTCCTTGTCATTATTTTCCTGCACATTACACTCATAATCTTTTTATTTGGTATTGACTGTAAATGCTACGTACTAGACAAGATGTTTTTTGTTTGTAAACAGATGCAATATAGATAAATTAGCTGCTCAATCTAAAGAGTGTAAAAAAATCTAAATGAACATAAAATAAGTTCTAAAATGGCACGCTATGTGGTGCTAAAAATAAATTCTCCACTCCAGTACATTATTTCTATCATGACAGCATCTACGCATTATGAACTGCTTGACCTTGCAAGTATCTATTAATACAATAACGTAGCAGTTAGAGTTTGAAAGTGCTTGAAATGATCGAGTTCGAAAAAATAAACAAGAGCCAATCAGATACTTACAGAACTATCAGTTATCACTGAGAGACACTGAAGCTAAAGTATCAACGGGTCCTGCACATGAAGGCTCCGACACAGAAAAGCATTATCATCACACTACAGAAGGAGGCATGAAAGAACAAGGATTCTGGTTTGTGTAGTACGTCCAGGTAAACGTGGTAATTGTTCAGGCTCTGGTCACAGAAGGTACAGTGGAGCGACGCACAAACATCACACTGTACCACTGACTGCGGAGAACGGTTTCGGAGACGTAGGAAAAGTCAGTGCACGCTCTGATCAGGAGCTGTGTCTACGACAGGCTCAATTTCTTTTCGGTGGGAAAGAAAACTGTTGCCGACGATGCGCCACGTTCTGGAGGACTTTCATCAAGCATACCGACAGACAGAATAAGCATACACTGCAACACGTGTTTGCCTAAAATAGGCGACTGTGTCTCAGATTGTATTAGGTGGACAGAAGATTAGCAAAAACAACGAATATGGAAAATGATGCGGATTTAATTAACAGGAGTAATCGACATCCATCTTTTCTGTGAATAGTCATAGCTGAAGGAGCTACCAATTAGATCTGTAATAGAGTAAGAAATTCCCAAAGAGAGAGAGAGAAAAGAGTTCGACACTTGCAAGTAACGAGAATGTAACGGAAAGGACATTACACATACGCGTGCAACAGACATTTGTTTTTTCATCTTTACAACAATACATGAACAGAAATGTAATGGTGCGTAACGGCTGAATATTATACAGAATCTAAACAAAAAAAAATAAAAAATAAATAAAAAAAAACAACAACAGAATGACAACAAAAACAATTGAGATATGTGACAAGTTATTGACTAACAGAAATCAACGAATATGGAAAATGGGATTTCATTAACAGGGGTAACCGACATCCACTGGTCGATATATGTGGTCTAGCCTCTCCGGGCTCAGTTGCGGTGCTTCCAAACGTTTGAAGAGTTTCAGATGGCTTTTCTGAATTACTTTTGGTCATCAGAACAGAGGTGGGCAATGAATTCGAATTGGTAACAATCCTAAAAGAAATGTGTATGAGTTTTAGATCTCAATGCAGTCTTCGGAGACGGCCGATGCAGCTAAACTATGTTATCTGCTGAGTGTGCAGTATTTCAGCATAGCAGCGTATCGTTTTCATGGGAACGCCGTTGAATAAGAAGATGTTAATTAGCTGAGAACTTTATGTGGAAACAGTATAACTCTTCTATACTATAGGTGTCGTAATAGTATTAACAATGAATGGCGCGAATGATATCAGTCATTGCGTTGAAGCTGTAAAAATGCAGAACAGTTCAGTAGTTCATGCAGAATCGAGCACGGCTTCTAGAGTTCGTGTAAATAATGAAAATAATGTGTGATACTCAAGAAATTAATGATGACCTGAAACGTGTATTAACTCAAAAGAAATGAAAGCTGAGTGTTGGATTTGTCAACTTCCAACTTCTCATGTTTTACGCGTCAGTGAACTCGCGACTGTGCTGTGATAATCTGAGCCCACTGGTCGATATATGTGGTCTAGCCGCTCCGAGCTCAGTTGCGGTGCTTTGTCTTAAAGGCAGTCTTTGGGACGAGCGGTGGTTCGGTCAATAGGAGTTCTACGCGGCCAGTGCATGCAAGTGAGCTCATACCCTAAAGTCGAACAAAAGTCTCTAGTGAGTTTTATTCCGTTCGTGTCTCTGCTGTCGTATAGTTGTATGGAGGAATGATAACTGCTATTATATATCTACATCTACATCTACATTTATACTCCGCAAGCCACCCAACGGTGTGTGGCGGAGGGCACTTTATGTGCCACTGTCATTACCTTCCTTTCCTGTTCCAGTCGCGTATGGTTGCGCGCTCGAATCTCTCTAATTTTACATTCGTGACCTCCTCGGGAGGTATAAGTAGGGGGAAGCAATATATTCGATACCTCATCCAGAAACGCACCCTCTCGAATCCTGGACAGCAAGCTACACCGCGATGCAGAGCGCCTCTCTTGCAGAGTCTGCCACTTGAGTTAGTTAAATATCTCCGTAACGCTATCACGGTTACCAAATAACCTTGTGACGAAACGCGCCGCTCTTCTTTGGATCTTCTCTATCTCCCCCGTCAACCTGATCTGGTACGGATCCCACACTGATGAGCAATACTCAAGTATAGGTCGAACGAGTGTTTTGTAAGCTACCTCCTTTGTTGATGGACTACACTTTCTAAGGACTCTCCCAATGAATCTCAACCTGGTACCCGCCTTACCAACAATTAATTTTATATGATCATTCCACTTCAACTCGTTCCGCACGCATACTCCCAGATATCTTACAGAACTGCTACCAGTGTTTGTTCCGCTATCATATAAACATACAATAAAGGATCCTTCTTTCTATGTATTCGCAATACATTACATCTGTCTATGTTAAGGGTCAGTTGTCACTCCATGCACCAAGTGCCTATCCGCTGCATATCTTCCTGCATTTCGCTACAATTTTCTAATGCTGCAGCTTCTCTGTATACTACAGCATCATCCGCGAAAAGCTGCATGGAACTTCCGACACTATCTACTAGGTCATTTATATATATTGTGAAATCCAATGGTCTCATAACACTCCCCTGTGGCACGCCAGAGGTTACTTTATCGTCTGTAGACATCTCTCCATTGATAACAACGTGCTCTGTTCTGTTTGCTAAAAACTCTTCAATCCAGTCACACAGCTGGTCTGATATTCCGTAGGCTCTTACTTTGTTTATCAGGCGACAGTGCGGAACTATATCGAACACCTTCCGGAAGTCAAGGACAATGGCATCTACCTGGGAGCCTGTATCTAATATTTTCTGGGTCTCATGAACAAATAAAGCGAGTTGGGTCTCACACGATCGCTGTTACCGGAATCCATGTTGAATCCTACAGAGTAGATTCTGGGTTTCCAAAAACGACATGATACTCGAGCAAAAAAGTTCTAAAATTCTACAACAGATCGACGTCAGAGATATAGGTCTATAGTTTTGCGCATCTGCCCGACGACCCTTCTTGAAGGCTGGGACTACCTGTGCTCTTTTCCAATCATTTGGAACCTTCCGTTCCTCTAGAGACTTGCGGTACACGGCTGTTAGAAGGGGGGCAAGTTCTTTAGCGTGCTCTGTGTAGAATCGAATTGTTGAGTGATTCCAGTTGCTTTTCTATTCCTTGGACACTTATTTCGATGTCAGCCATTTTTTCGTTTGTGCGAGGATTTAGAGAAGGAACTGCAGTGTCTTCCTCTGTGAAACAGCTTTGGAAAACGGTGGTTAGTGTTTCAGCTTTACGCGTGTCATCCTCTGTTTCAATGCCATCATCATCCCGGAGTGTCTGGATATGCTGTTTCGAGCCACTTACTAATTTAACGTAAGACCAGAACTTCCAAGGATTTTCTATCAAGTCGGTACATAGAATTTTACTTTCGAATTCACTGAACGCATCACGCATAGCCCTCCTTGCGCTAACTTTGACATCGTTTACCTTCTGTTTGTCTGAGAAGTTTTGGCTGCGTTTAAACTTGGAGTGAAGCTCTCTTTGCTTTCGCAGTAGTTTCCTAACTTTGTTGTTGTACCACGGTGGGTTTTTCCTGTCCCTCACAGTTTTACTTGGCACGTACCTGTCTAAAACGCATTTTACGATTGCCTTGACTTTTTCAATAAGCACTCAACATTTTCAGTGTCGGAACAGAAATTTTCGTTTTGATCTGTTAGGTAGTCTGAAATCTGCCTTCTATTACTCTTGCTAAACAGATAAACCTTCCTCCCTTTTTTATATTCCTATTAACTTCCATATTCAGGGATGCTACAACGACCTTAGGATCACTGATTTCCTGTTCTGCACATACAGAGTCGAAAAGTTCGGGTCTGTTTGTTATCAGTAGGTCCAAGATGTTATCTCCACGAGTCGGTTCTCTGTTTAATTGCTCGAGGTAATTTTCGGATAGTGCACTCAGTATAATGTCACTCGATGCTCTGTCCCTACCACCCGTTCTAAACATCTGAGTGTCCCAGTCTAGATCTGGTAAATTGAAATCTCCACCTAGACTATAACATGCTGAGAAAGTTTATGTGAAATGTATTCCAAATTTTCTCTCAGTTGTTCTGCCACTAATGCTGCTGAGTCGGGAGGTCGGTAAAAGGAGCCAATTATTAACCTAGCACGGTTGTTGAGTGTAACATCCACCCATAATAATTCACAGGAACTATCCACTTCTACTTCACTACAGCATAAACTACTACTAACAGCGACGAACACTCCACCACCGGTTGCATGCAATCTATCCTTTCTAAACACCGTCTGTACCTTTGTAAAAATTTCGGCTGTATTTATGTCTAGCTTCAGCCAGCTTTCTGCACCTATAACGATTTCAGCTTCGGTGCTTTCTATCAGCGCTTGAAGTTCCGATACTTTACCAACGCAGCTTCGACAGTTTACAATTACAATACCGATTGCTGCTTGGTCCCCGCATGTCCTGACTTTGCCCCGCACCCGTTGAGGCTGTTGCCCTTTCTGTACTTGCCCAAGGCCATCTAACCTAAAAAAAACCGCCCAGCCCACGCCACACAACCCCTGCTACCCGTGTAGTCGCTTGTTGCGTGTAGTGGACTCCTGACCTATCCAGCGGAACCCGAAACCCCACCACCCTATGGCGCAAGTCGAGGAATCTGCAGCCCACACGGTCGCAGAACCGTCTCAGCCTCTGATTCAGACCCTCCAATCGGCTCTGTACCAAAGGTCCGCAGTCAGTCCTGTCGACGATGCTGCAAATAGTGAGCTCTGCTTTTATCGAGCTCTGCTTTCATCCTGATAGCGAGACTGGCAGTCTTCACCCAATCAGATAGCCGCCGGAAGCCAGAGAGGATTTCCTCCGATCCATAACGACACACATCTTTGGTGCCGACATGAGCAACCACCTGCATATGAGTGCACCCTGTACCCTTCATGGTATCCGGAAGGACCCTTTCCACATCTGGAATGACTCTCCCCGGTATGCACACGGAGTGCACATTGGTTTTCTTCCCCTCTCTTGCTCCCATATCCCTAAGGGGCCCCAATACGCGCCTGACATTGGAGCTCCCAACTACCGGTAAGCCCACCCTCTGCGACCGCCCGGATCTTGCACACTGAGAGGCAACCTCTGGAACAGGACAAGCAGCCATGTCAGGCCGAAGATCAGTATCAACCTGAGACAGAGCCTGAAACAGACAGTGACAGAGAAGGGAAATGGTTGATGATTTCAATCTGAGTTCGTATTTGAAAAGTTGAAATGAGAATTGAAACCTGCATTTGTCTGTGGGCATGTGCCAAAGACCAGGTAATGTTCGGTGCAATGCTTAGTTTAGTGGATCATCTAAGTGGAGCACGCATGCAGACTGACATTACCCGTAGCATTTTTAGTTATTAAAATTTCCCGAAGATAACTTTTCAGTGAAATCCTTGGAAAAAACTCATTTTCGAAGCATGTTTAGTGCAGGTCAGATTGGGTTGTATTGGTACTTGAATGGATCAACATCCGTGAAGATAACAAGGGGAATTTTAACCAGAGCAAATTTCTGTGGGCATGTTTGATGTTTTTTTATGATTAATTACAAGCACAGGCACGTTACACGATCAAAGACTCGAAAGGTTAGAAAATCAACTCATGTACAGCGCTCTTGAATTTCGGAAGATAGTTGACCGTACAGAAAGAACTTACAGATACATTCGCAAAGGAACATTCAGATCTACGTAGTGAAGTTCCTTATGAGCAGAAAGAAATTTTCTGAAATTACAACCACGAATGAAAAAGATCGAAATAGTGTACAGTGTTCACTTGATCAAGTATAATAAAAATAAATGAAGGAAGGGCGAAGATAGCAGATACTGAAGACAGCTGTTCGATGTATCAGCAGTTGCTTGTGTAGCTGTATCCAGAGTTGAAGAACAACGCACAGACGTGAAAACAGTGACTGAAGAAGTACAAAAGGTCATTACTCGTAGGAAACTAGTAATGGAAATTGACAAACTTCGGCTAGAAGACAAATTTAATACCTCGGTACAATAAACATATCAAGAAATTGTCAGTGCTGTTCCAAATTTTCTTATTAATAATAGCGGTAGTACGAGAAAATTTCAGGAGTTCAAACGGAACAAAGGACAGTATCCAGTTGTACTCAAGCGCAGGTAAGCACACATTCTCACAATAGCAAACTCATATGCATAAAATCAATATGCACGAGTGTGTTAGATACACAGTAGAAATGGAAATGAGCATTTGGCGTCATTGGCCGGGAGGTCCCTTGCGGGGCAGGTCTGGCGACCTGCTCGCCGTATGGGGATGAAATGGTAATGAAGACAATACAACACCCAGTCTCTCAGCTGAGAAAATCTCCGACACAGCCTGGAATCGAACCCGGCCCCGTAGAACGGCAATCTGTTATGCTGGTCACTCAGCTAACGGTGCGTACACGCAGTAGAGGAGAGCACACATTTGGGACAGAAGCGTAGCTGACGATTACCAAACGTTTGAAGAGTTTCAGATGGTTTTTCTGAATTAATTTTGGCCGTCAGAACAGCAGTGGGCAGTGAATTAGAAAGCCATGCGGGATTAACCGAGCGGTCTAATGCGTTGTAGTCATGGACTGTTCGGCTAGTCCCGGCGGGGGTTCGAGTCCTCCCTCGGGCATGGGTGTGTGTGTTTGTCCTTAGGATAATTTTGGTTAAGTAGTGTGTAAGCTTAGGGACTAATGACCTTAGCAGTTCAGTCCCATAAGATTTCACACACATTTGAACTTTTTTTTTTCCGTAAAAATAGTGGGAGCGGAACGTACAGCTCGACCATGCAGTCAAGGATGCCAAGTAAACAGATATTTTTCTACAGAGATTTCCATTTCAGTATGTGCGAGAGTAGCTCTCGAATGGAACAAGGACACTGAAGACTTGTGCCTGATTATACATCTTACTGAAGCGCTCGACAGTCAACGGCGGCGCAGAGAAACTAGCAATGCTGATGCATCAAACTGCGATGTGGAACCATTGCATGATGATAACTAAGATGAAGGTATTATAGAGCACTGTATACAACAGATGAGCACAATGATCCAAAGACCCAAGAGATTTAATGAATGTAAGCCATTTTATGATCGTTAACAAGGATTTTTCTACGTTATTTTTAAACTAGTGACAGTCGGCAATTGCATGGCAGATCGCTGCAACAGAGAAGGACTGAAGATGGCGTTTTATCCCACGGATTGTAGGAAAATCAAATTTAGTTTCGGATGCTACCCTCTCCATAATCAAAAGAATGGAAATTAGGTCACAGCTACCTACAGAGACCTTGCAGTTTGATAATCAACAAGAATTTCAGGTTTAAAAAAAAAGTTACTGCAGAAGCGGGTTGAGATACTTTGAAGCCAGTTATTGATGCTCAGGTCAATGATGTTGAAGTTGATATTCTTTTGGGCTCTTTGCCCTTTCGGAAAAGTTATTTCAGGACCTGAATAATGTCAAAGCTATGAGCGTCTATCTAATATGCTATTTAAAAATTGTGAATGCTGTCGGAAATACACTCCTGGAAATTGAAAAAAGAACACATTGACACCGGTGTGTCAGACCCACCATACTTGCTCCGGACACTGCGAGAGGGCTGTACAAGCAATGATCACACGCACGCCACAGCGGACACACCAGGAACCGCGGTGTTGGCCGTCGAATGGCGCTAGCTGCGCAGCATTTGTGCACCGCCGCCGTCAGTGAAAGCCAGTTTGCCGTGGCATACGGAGCTCCATCGCAGTCTTTAACACTGGTAGCATGCCGCGACAGCGTGGACGTGAACCGTATGTGCAGTTGACGGACTTTGAGCGAGGGCGTATAGTGGGCATGCGGGAGGCCGGGTGGACGTACTGCCGAATTGCTCAACACGTGGGGCGTGAGGTCTCCACAGTACATCGATGTTGTCGCCAGTGGTCGGCGGAAGGTGCACGTGCCCGTCGACCTGGGACCGGACCGCAGTGACGCACGGATGCACGCCAAGACCGTAGGATCCTATGCAGTGCCGTAGGGGACCGCACCGCCACTTCCCAGCAAATTAGGGACACTGTTGCTCCTGCGAAAGGTGGATATACACTGTACTAGTGTCGACATTGTGCATGCTCTGTTGCCTGTGTCTATGTGCCTATGGTTCTGTCGGTGTGATTATGTGATGTATCTGACCCCAGGAATGTGTCAATAAAGTTTCCCCTTCCTGGGACAATGAATTCACGGTGTTCTTATTTCAATTTCCAGGAGTGTAAAAGCAATCAAATTAAGGAACAACATTTGTTAAGCTATACGATTCAGAACAAAGATTTTGAGCTGCTAGGGCGTGTTGAAAAATAATATCTCCAAATTTTTTATCTGAAAGCTCTTAACGCTTTTTAAGTAAAACAAACTTTATTAACATTCTGCATCTTTACTATTCATGTCTATATTTATTTTTCAACATAGTTGCCCTAGCGACGAACAGATTTCTCCCAACGAGAAACCCGTTAGTTGATACCGTCACTGCTAAATATTTGACGGAGCCACAACGTCAACCTCTGCTTGCGTCGCTTCATCACTATCAAAGTGAAGCCCTCGAACGTGCTCTTCAAATTCTGGAAGCAGATGAAAATCGGATGGTCCCAAATCGGGACTATATGGAGGATTCAACCCAAGAAATCGGATTGTTGCAGATGTCGCACCTTTCGCGTGTGGTCTGGCGTTGTCATACTGAAGGAGGGAGTGCTCCATGTGTGGACGAAGTTTCTTGTGCCTAGAAACTCTATTACAGTACCCGGTTTCTCACACAAGTACGTAGTAATATACGTTAGGGATTGCCATGTTCCACGCTACAATAGGGACCTTCTAGCAGCAGAGGGCTGCAAATACGTAAACATGAAGTATGAAGATGTAGAATGTTAATAATGTTTATTTTATTTTAAAAGTTTAAGACTTTTGACATAAAATATTCGGATGCATTACTTTTCACCACGCTCTTGCGCAAGGACAATCGTCAGGATAATTGAACGACAAATAATTTTCGACGCTTGCTGTTCTCCACTACAAAGGTATTTATAGGTGCGATGATTTCTTAGTCTAATTGTATTTCGTAATATTAATAACAGATTTCATTTTTTGTGTATGTAGGATGGACATTGAGAATGTAGTTCTATGTTGTTTTAGGTGCACAACTGTTTTCATACTGTGCGTGCAATAGAAGACATGGACATGTAGCTTGAAGGAAGTGATCGACGAGATGACAAACAACAAGAGCACTGTGGAAGTAAATTGAGAAAGACATTCGTGAAACTGCACACTTATTGTACAGCGATCTGTGGTTATGAAGGGAGGATCTTGAGGAAGCCAGAAGAAAAGAAGGACGCAATATGAAATATGAAGCTACAGAAGAAAGTAAAAGAAAGTGTGAATAGTTGAAAGACCTCTGTCTTTTAAAAAATTAAAAAATTCCATATAAGTTGTCATAGTCGAATCCGGAGCTTGTACAAGACATGAAACATAACTGAATTAAGCAGTAAAATCTTGCGCAGATCATGATGTCGATATGAAACAATATATCTAGCAAATACAGTATACAACGACAATCTGTCGAGTATCAAATGGCGAAAAAAAATTTTAGTACGTGTCGTAATTATGAAAGCCAATCAGAACCTTAATCCAGCATAATCCTGAAGATATGCGAAAAGCTTCCACAAAAGGCACCATAAATGTGACGAGAAGGCTGTACTGCTCGCTGTTCCAAGATGAGTGAAATTAGTTTCTACGAGTCAGATATGTAAAGCATATAACCTTTGTTGTAGTCATCAAGTTTTAAAAATCACTTCGAAAAACTAAAGTTGCACATTTCATTTTTTGTTTGCACTTACGGGTCTGCAGTCCTGGTAGACACTGAAGTCCTCGTGCCACAGGACCCCAACACGCCTCTAGAGAATCAAAACAAAATGGTGCAGCCCGTTGATAAAGTTGAGTATCGTGCGGTGGTTAATTTTATGCATTTGGAGCGGAACAATGCTGCAGAAATCCGTGCTGAGTTGGTCGGAGAGTACGACAGCAAAGCAACGTAATAAGACAGTGCGGTTAGCTCATGCAGAAGCTTCCAGTATGTCCAATCATTTATAAACGATGAAGAAGGTAGTGGCAGACCATCTCTCTATGAATAAATGGTAACTTACAGCTCTGGTGCTGTAAGAAACGTGTTTCACTATGGAGGGGGTAGTAGAATAAGTGTAAATCTGTCGTGGATCTGTTATCAAGACATTGCAAAATATTTGGAAAATGACAAAAAGTCGCCGTGCATTGAATTCCGTGACTGCTAACACATACTAAATAAGCCTGCAGCGACAGGGATCTTGCTGCTGTGTCAGGCTCGCCCAGACGACTTCTTGTTGTTCTTGTGGTCTTCAGTTGGGAGACTGTTTTGATGCAGCTCTCCATGCTACTGTGATCTGTCGAGCCTCTTAATCTCCAAATAACTGCTACTACCTACCTCCTTCTCAATTTGCTTAATGTATTCACCTCTTGGTCTCTACGGTTTTTACCCACCACACTTCCCTCCAATACTAAACTAGTGATCCTTTGAGATTTCAGAAAGCGTCCATCAACCGATCTCTTCTTTTCGTCAAATTGTGCCATAGATTTTTTGTCTCTCCAGTTTTGTTCAGTACCTCCTCATTAGTTACGCGATATACCCATCTAATCTTCAGCATTCATCCGTAGCACCAACTTTCAAAAGCCTTTATTTTCTTCTTGTCTGAACTGTTTAACGTCCCTTTTTCATTTCCATGCGTGCCTGTGCTTCAGAGAAATACCTTCACAAAAGACTTCGTAGCATTTAAATATATTTTCGACGTTAAAAAAATCTCTTCTTCAGAAATGCTTTCCTTGCCATTGCCAGTCTATATCTAAGAAGATGACTTATTAAGCTACATATACAATGGAAAATATGTTTGGTGTGTGACTTAAGACATTGGGACAGAGGAGCAACTCAGGCAATGAATCAAGTGGATTTACTATCGCTGAAAAAGGCGAAGAGCCAAACTTCATGCAGCAGTGTGATGATGACTCTTTCTGGAACTGCCATGGGTTGATGCTAACAGGTTGTGCTAATAGCAATCGGTCAAAAGAGCGTGTTACTGAAATTTTACGACGAAGTTACGTGAGACTGCTAAGCTGAAGAATCACAGAAAACTCTACAAAGAACTGTTTCGCTTCACGACAACGTTCTCTCTCATGTTGCTTAAGACACAGCCACAAATCCTGCTTCTTTCTCCTTCCAAATCTTGCCTCTCATCCCGTATTCCCTTGACATGATACCAAGTGACTTCTCCGTCTTTACTCGCATGAATAGGCCGTTGCGTGGCAGGCTTTTCCAAAATGATGACCAGATGATTTCGATGTGTAAAACCGAGGTCTCCACTATGTCATCCATCACTGGGAAAAATGTGTCACGCGGAAGGGTGAATATGTGGAGAAAGACTAACACCATCACTATGTTTCATGGTCAAAGTGTAACTTTAAGCCTGCGCCAAGTAGTGTTATCATGACTCTTCGTGAAAGCAAAGGGTCTCTGATAATGCCTGTGAAAACCACAGGATGCAGCAAGACAGGAATGGCTCGCTAGTGTGAAACTACCTGGCTGTATCCAGAATGAGATTTTCACTCTTCAACAGAGCGTGCGCTGATATGAAACTTCCTGGCAGATTAAAACTGTGTGTATGACCGAGACTCGAACTCGGGAACTTTGCTTTTCGCGGGCAAGTGCTCTACCAATTGAGCTACCCAAGCACGACTCACGCTCCGTCCTCACAGCTTCAGTTCCGTCAGTACCTCGTCTCTTACCTTCCAAACTTTACAGAAGCTCTTCTGCGAACCCTGCAGCACTAGCACTCCTGAAAGAAAGGATATTGCGGAGACATGGCTTAGCCACAGCCTGGGGGATGTTTCCAGAATGAGATTCTGGCTATATCTTCCAACAAGGAAACCTCCCCATCGCACCCCCCCTCAGATTTAGTTATAAGTTTGCACAGTGGATAGGCCTTGTAAACCTGAACACAGATGAATCGAGGAAACAGGAAAAATTTGTGTGGAACTATGAAAAACAATAAGCAAAATATACAAACAGAGTAGTTCACGCGCAACATAGGCAACATCAAGGAGAATATGCTCCTAGTAGTGCCGTGGTCCAGTGGTTAGCGCGAGCAGCTGCGGAACGAGAGGTCCTTATTTCAAGTCTCCCCTCGAGTGAAAAATTTGATTTTTATTTTAAGACAATTATTACCTGTCCGTCCGATGCGAGGTAACTGCGCCGTAGTATGGGGACGCTACACCTAAACAAACATCGAAACACACGACGTCAGTTGACTACAGCGCACGGAAGAGAGTATTCCTGCTAACGAGGCTCCCTGGCTGGCAGTTGACTGTTCGCTACTTTGGACAAGAGTGCATTAAATACGTGAGATATATTCCGTGGGCAATATGAATGCAGCAAATATAGCTCGAGACTTCAGTAACAAAGTCAATGAATATTTTCCGAACCCATACTACGGCGCAGTTACCTCGTATCGGACGGACGGACGGACAGATAATAATTGTCTGAAAATAAGAAACTGAACCTTTCACTCGAGAGTAGACTTGAACCGAGGACCTACAGTTCCGCAGCTGCTCACGCTAACCACGGGACCACGGCGCTCCTGAGCTCAGATGGTCCTTGATGTTGCGTATCTTGCACGAACTACTCAGTTTGTATATTTTGCTTATTTTTGTCATAGTTCCAAATAACTTCTTCCTGTTTTCGCGATTGATCTGTGTTCAGTTTTTTCAAGGCCTATCCACTATGCCAACTTATAACTAAATCTGAGGGGGGTGCGATGGGGAGGTTCCCTTGTAAGCATTGCTTCAGCTGGAAGGAGTGGTGAGAGACGCTATTGACGAGAAGTGTCGGCCAGTGCAGCGATTCGACAGACACGCTGCGACCGGGCGCTGCCTATGTGACGTCAGCAGCGCAGAATATCCGCCACTGTGCACTGCTGAGACGTGGCCGGCTGTCGGCACGGCTGCGCCTCGCCGCAACCTGCCGGGTCTCGGGGCAGACACCACGTCAGCACAGCAGCACGGATTCGCCGGATATTGCTTCTCTTCTCTGGCGTCGTCCCTCTGCGGCACGATTTACGGGAGCAATCCACACAATGTTGGCCCTGGCTGTGTAACGATGCAGTGTGACATTACCCTTGTTTGCAGTAATAAGTGTGTCCCCTAGATCGACGCTGTCCCATGTACCAATTTGGCGACGGCTGCAATTACGCGTTGACAAGACTATGTTTATTCCATCGCACAAACTTCTTATAACAACGACTCTACAATGTTTTCACGGAAATAACAGTGAAAATGAAGACAGTAAAACGGTACACATTTTTACATTTTGAACAACAAAATAAAAACTATATCACAATCCAAAGCACCTTTGAAAATGGTTTTATACAGCTTCCAATACGAATAGCCTGGCAATGGAATTATAATGATTACATTTTTAAATTACCTGTTCTATTTAAAAAGTTAAACATCGTTGTAGAACGGATGATTTTAAAACTAGAGCAGCCACAGCTAAAGTGATGATACATAACTGGCTGACGATCCATAGTGTAAAACAGGCATTCACATACAGGTGATAGAAATTTTAAACTAAAAAGCTGAATGAAAACTCCAATAGTCCGCAACAGTTGTATTTACTGAAGTCGATTAGAGACTCACAAAACCGGTTTTGTAATTGTTATGTTGCATCTTCTGGTGTATATCTATACAGAATTTCTTTTATAAATTAATACTTTGACAAGGGGCAAATGATCTCACATATTTTCAAATTAGTGTGTGAACAGATTTAAGTAGGGAAGAAAATATTATGCAGCTGATTAGGAAATTAGGTGTAGGTCCCACAAAGAACGGGACTATTTGTATATAATACGTAAGATTCGAAATTTCGTACCGAAAGATGATTACTTACAGTACTGTGTCATATGTTATAGGAAGCTATTACAGACTGGCACAGAGTAACAGTTGGCGTGGCTATACAAAGTTCTTAGCCTTCTTCAAGTGCTAAAATCATCATCAGTGATGAATGTCCACTTTGAAAGTGAAGGAATGGAATAGGAATCAGAAACTGATCCTTGACTAAAAAACAGTGAAGTGATAACTAAAATAAAAAAGAGACGACGACACTCCCATGTAACATGAAACTACTGACAACAGCGGGACTGATCTATGATCACGATGAATTGTCACTTGACCAACTAGGCCCGCAGGAAAATATTTCAATCGGTCAAGTGACACATAGTTCATCGTGATTCTAAAACAGGTTTAATGGTCACTGTGTCCGGATGGCTTAGTGGTCACAGTAAGTGCCTAGTAAACAGGAGAGGTGGGGTCGAATTCTGGTCTGCCACAAATTTTCAACTTTCGTCACTGATTTCAACAAATGCCCGCTCGCAGCCAGCGTCTGTAATTGCTTTGTGTTTTAATTCATAATGGCTGTTGGATCGAAATGGTGTCTGTTCTTTCGGACATGTCCAAAGGCGAGATGGCTAATGGTCCCTTCAGTGCCGATGCACACCAAACTCGAACTCTTGCGAGAATACGCGTCAGGATGCGAGGAACGAGGATAATGTATTGCTGTTGTAATTAATTCTGACTGAGGGAAAGGAAATGAATAGACACAATTTTATAGCACAGTACTTTTTTCTCGCAGTCGGTTTTTACATGTACGTTGTTTAGGAAAATATATAGCTTGTTGTTTATTAGAATATTGTGTTCAAATTTGAAGACCTTTGGTATATTAAAAAATATTTCGCCTACGACTGACCAAATGTTTAGTTGAGCATGGTCTAAAAATTAGAAGTAAATCACAAAAGATTTCGCCGATGACACTGTAATTCTCTCAGAGACAGCAAAGAACCAGGAAGAGCAGCGGAACGGAATGGACAGGGTCTTGAAATATCAACAAAAGCAAAACGAGGATAATGGAATGTAGTCGAATTAAATCGGGTGATGCTGAGGGAATTAGATTGGAAATGAGACGCTTAAAGTAGTAAATGAGTTTTGTTATTTGGGGAGCATAATAACTGATGATGGTCGAAGTAGAGAGGATATAAAATGTAGACTGGCAATGGAAAGGAAAGCGCTTCTGAAGAAGAGGAATTTGTTAACATCGAGTATAGATTTATGTGTCAGGAAGTCGTTTCTGAAAGTATTTGTATGGAGTGTAGCCATGTATGGAAGGGAAACGAGGACGATAAATAGTTTAGACAAGAAGTCTAAGTAGTTTACACAAGAAGAGAATAGAAGCTTTCGAAATGTGGTGCAACAGAAGAATGTTGAAGATTAGATGAGTAGATCACATAACTAATGGGGAGGTATTGAACAGAATTGGGGAGAAGAGGAGTTTGTGACACAACTTGGCTAGAAGAAAGGATCGCTTGGTAGGACATATTCCAATTTACGATTGGAGGGTAGTGTAGAGGGTAAAAATCGTAGAGGGAGAGCGAGAGATGAATACACCAAACAGAGTCAGGAGGATGTAGGTTGCAGTAGGTACTGGAAGATGACGAAGCTTGCACAGGATAGAGTAGAATGGAGAGCTGCATCAAACCAGTCTCAGTATGGAAGACCGCCACAAAATATCCTTTGTGATTTAATTCAAATTATATATATAGCCCGTGTCCTTCCAACTTTTTATTAGAGTACAGTGTAAAATTTGAAGTAAAGCGGTCAAGAAGTTTTCGAGGTTTTTTCTAACAACGTTTCCCATTTATCACATGCATATTTTTATACCATACATTTAAAAAGATGTAGCCTATGTTCGTCTGAACGTTTATTAGAGCATAGCGAAGATATTTAAAGTATATGAATGAAGAACTTTTCGATATTTTTGCTAATAACGTTTCTCTGTTACATATATGTCCACTGTATGTCCAAATCGTTATTTGAGTATCGTTTAAAAATTTAAAGAACATCAGCTCAGGACTATGCGAGATTTCATATACATATAAAACACAAGCTTGTGTCTTAACCGTACAGAGCTGTGCTGCCAGTTGCAGTCTATACGGACCACCTTCTGCCAAAAGGTCGCATCTCACTGTCTGGCATATTAAACATAACTGCCTTAATATTGGATTAAATACTAAGGCTTGCCTGTTTGCCTATTAAATGCTGATGTTTGCCTATATAAGCCAATATTAGCTCACTACGTTAAACACATCAGAAAGCTAGATGACAAAACGACGTTTTGTACAGCGCCAGTAGCTGGTCCATACAGACTAAGACAAATATGTTTTTTGCATGGTCATCTTCCGCAGCAGCTGTTAAAATCAGAGTTATTGGTTTCTCCTTCTTAAGCTTACTGCAATTAAAGAGAATTTTAAACCAGATGCTTTTCGCTTTTAATTACAACGCAAGTGCAGCGTAAGAAGAAGTGTAAATAGGCAAAACTGCGAAGTGAATATGTGTAACCAAGTTTCGTTCGACATCAACCTCTGGTAAGAAAGAGGGTAGAAGCAGTGGTTTGGAAATATGTATACAAGAAGCAGAAACATGGTAAGCAACCTTTATGAACATAAAGCTGTTTGTACTCTAAAACAACCAAAAACGTAAAAACATATATATCCAATTTGTAGAATGACCACGCCGAGCGGTTCTAGGCGCTACAGTCTGGAACCGCGCGCCCGCTACGGTCGCAGGTTCGAATCCTGCCTCCGGTATGGATGTGTGTGATGTACTTAGGTTAGTTAGGTTTAAGTAGTTGTAAGTTCTAGGGGACTGACGACCTCAGAAGTTAAGTCCCATAGTGCTGCGTGCGGCCATCCTTACTTAGGAGTCTGCTTCAGCCGGTGGCGCGGCACGGATCTGCTGTCCCGGCAGCGGGCGCGCGTGGACGAGGAAGTGTTTACACCGCAGGTACTTGCGAACGTTCGACAACGAATTTGCCAGATCAAAAGCTTTCGAAATAGAGCGTTTTTTGAGGGAAGAAGTTCGTTTACCTGCTGCAGATATAATTGGAATACACCTGTCCATTGTAAGCAGCACAATTTACGTAAAGATGACCGACGAAGCTGCGTGTGAAAGAACTCTCTCCGCTGCTCAAAGAGGATTATATTTCGACACTCGGATGGCCATATCAGCGATGTCACAGTAGCTCCTTCAGGATTGGGTGTGAGGGTCATTCGGATTTTTGAATTGCCGTTTGAGGTGCCAGAATCGATGGTTACTGAATCGCTGCGACCTTATGGAACGGTACTTAGTCATACGCCTGAACGCTGGGCAAGTTTTAGCACCTATCCCGTGCTAAACGGCGTCCGATAGGTGCGGATCGTCCTTACTAAACATATCCCTTCTTATTTATACATTGAAGGATGTCGAGCTATTGTGATTTATGATGGCCAGCCACGCACCTGTTCTGGCTGTGGTGGAGAAGGACATCTCCTGTCGGAGTGCATCCAACGCCGCGTCGTGCAGCTGCCACATGGAGAAGCGTCACAGCGAGAAGTTCCCACGCAACTGCCGATGACGTACGTGGCGGTAGCCCGCCGGGAGGTGTTGCCAAGTTCGGAGCGTGACGAGGACGTGTTTATGCAAGAGCAGACTGAGTTACGGGAGCATGGAGGTGACTCGGAGAATGCCCCTACACCCACGTCACGTCAGTCGAGGGAGGACCCTTCCGAAAACTCACAAGTAGCACGCGGCGTGGAAGTAGAGATCGAGACAGTGGCGCCGGCAACAGACCAACGAACGATCGACGAACACAGTGAGGCAGCAGAGGGCAGGGCACGCAAACAGCGATCGCGAAAGCGTCGCAAAAAGCGTCGCCATAGTTCGGGTGACACGTCCCCCCCTAGTCTAGGGGACACGGAAGGTATCCTAGCCGAAGAACTGTCTGATACAGAACACGTGCCTTTAGAGGACGCTGACAGGATTCCGTCAGATGGTGACCGGATGTCCTGCCTTACAGATGGTCCCTCTTCATTGACACCGACTGATCCAGCGCTGCCGACGAAGGAGTCGGAGACACCAATGTCCCGGCAGACACGTCGAAATACATCAGAGGACGTTTCTCCGATTGATGACCACTGCGACTGGGCGAAACCAATCGAAGACCTACAGGAACTGCCACCCCCAAATGATGACCACTCACCTACAGGATGCACACCACGGAACGACAACAAAGGAGGGCCACGCGTTGGCGGGCACCCCTCTGAGCACGAATAGTGGACTAAAGCCCTTGGAGTTCTCAATGACATGACACGAGCATGACAACGACGACGAACCAAGCATATAAGGTGGGCACAGTGAACATTAACACCGCACGTCCGCTTGCAAAGATGCAACTTCTCCGGGACATGAATACACCACAGAAGTTGATATTCTGCTGATGCAGGAAACCTGCAATGCTGCTTTTCTCGACGTGCATGGGTACAACACTTATACCAATACCAAAATCGACAGCGAGTGTCAGCGTCCATCAATTTAGACCGCTCACGATGCTCAATGCTGATTATAAGATCTTTGCGCGAATGTTGGCGGCAAGGCTCAAGACTGTAATATCCAAGACAATACCACCAGACCACGCTTGTCTAGGGGTTCGGAGCAACATACATTCTATCCTCGGCGAATACCGTGACGTAATTTCCCTGACGGAAGCTTGTCGCATGCGAGCGGCGTTCGTATCGGTGGATTTTGATCGTGCCTTTGACAGGATCAACCATGATTTCCTTGACTCGACCATGCGACGCATGGCGATATCACAGGATTTTATTAGCGTCCCCATGCGCCTCCTTTGCGGCGCTTCTTCCACGGTGAGAGGCAATGGCAGGGAGGTAGGACCGACTCCTGTTTGCAGCTCAGTTAGCAAGGATGTCCCTTGTCGATGATACTGTTTACAATAGCGCTAGAACCATTGATGCAGACTCTAACAGGCGTCCGACTCCGTGCGAGCTCCTTCACGTGTCGTGCATATGCCGACGACTTGATGATACTCGTCCGGTCGGAGAACGAAGTCATTCAGGTGGTTACCCTTCTTGCTACGCACGGAGTAGCTGCGGGAAGCAGGGTCAACATGAATAAAACCAAGATCATGCACATCGGTCGAGGCCTGGACGCTCTGCACAGTCCATTTACGACGGTGGACATCTTGCGATGCTTGGGTGTATTGTTCACCCGATCGCTACGGCAATCAGCGGCTGCGAGCTGTCGACGTCACCTCCAGAACTTCCGACTGCACATACGCAACAATTCACTCCGAACGCACGACCTGCTCCAAAGGGTGGACTACACTAATGTTCACCTGGCCTCGCGACTGCCGCACCTGGCACAGGTACTGCCAATGCCACATGGTATTGCTGACAGATTAATGGCGGCCTTTGGGTACTATGTCAGCCAAGGAATGTTGTTTAAGATCAAATACAAAACTTTGACTCTGCCGCACCATTCTGGAGGACTTAACCTCACGTATGTGCGGAACAAGGCTCTATCCCTATACCTGCGAGCGACGCTACCAACTTGGAAGCAACGACACCACGCCATCACGTTCGCCATCCTGGATGTGCTTCTTCCCACGTCCTTTGAACCACCGGTGGCGGTAGACACAATCTCGCCCTCGTTTTCTCACGTCGCCCGTTTTTTTTTTTTTTTTTGTTGATTTTAGTTATGAACAGTTACAGATACCTTCTACAAGAATCCCCACTCCCCGTGAGATATATCGATACTTGCTGCGTCATCATGGCAGCAATGTTGTCGAACTTAAACACCCAACACGAAACTGGCGACAGATTTGGCGAGCTGTCCATACACCTCTCCTCACCACAGCAGCGCGATCGTCATGGTATACATTAATCAACCGCAAGACCGTCAACCGCCAACGATTGTACGACATTCGCTTGGTAGATTACCCGCTCTGCCTTATATGTGGCATGCAGGACACCGACGAACATTCTCTGCAGTGCGGTGAGGCAAAGGAAGTTTGGCGGCTGACCCAAAGCATCATGGCCCTCCTCCGACGCACCGACGAATCCACGATCACGACGGACGCTTTATTTTTCCCTGACGCTGTCTTTTTCCCCTCACGAGAAACATCGGCTATCCGATGGATTGGAGGACACGCATCGCACTACGTGCTCTCGCGGCCCTTGATATCGGGCATGGACTGTTGGCATTATCTGCTAGAACAACACGAGGTCATCCGACGCCACTCTAAATATAAAACGCATTTTGCGAACTTTCTACGTAGCATGTTTCATAGCCCCCCGAAGCGATGGGGAGTCCCAGGTTTACGTTGTTTCGAGGGATACGATGTACTCCTAGTGAAGTGACGAGGATGTCACTTCGGCCTATATTTCTTTCCCTTCCTTTTTCTTTTCGATTTTTCTTTTCGGACATTAAAATTAAATGAATAAATAAAATATTATTGTGCCAAAAAAATTACAATGTACAATTTTTCCTTCCCGCTACCTCTCCCTTATCCTGTCAGGAGACGGGGACATCGTGGCCAGGCCTCCAAATACGACCCCTGCCTACTCTGCCCCCTGACCTACTTTAAAAAAAATAGTGCTCAGAGCCATTTGAACCATTTTTTTAGAATGACCACAAAAGATACTTTGTAAAAAAAAAAAAAACGAGACGCGTCTCGTTTAAAATTTTCTTTAATAAATTTGCAGTAAACTTAAGACGGAGAAACCAGTAATACTTGGGACTAATACTAATATCATATTTTAATAAAGTTCATACCGCTGCTTATGAGATACATAAAAAAACTTTCATTAAACAATTGTTGAACACAATCTTATAAACAATGTTTCCACAATTATTTATGAACAATGTGAAAATATATAGAGAAAGTTAGTTAACTCCTAATGTAACCTCGAACTCTTACGGGAATCAGCGAAATGCTGCGAGAAAGGAGTGTAACGGCCAAGGGGCGTTACATTAATAGTGCGTGGAGAAGTTAAGAATTTTGGTCTGACAGGAGGCGTGCTAGGGGAGGCCGTGGAGCTGCAGTGACCACTGTGTTCGGGTTGTTCAGTGGTCGCGCCACCTGGCCAGTAAGCAGGCTTTCTGCTGTGACAGATGGCCGTTTGTCATGTGTGCGACCTTGATTCGAACCTCCACCAATTTTTAAACAGATTTTACGAGCATTTGGAGAAGTGCAAAATACTTAAAGACGAAAATATTTAATTTATATATTTAAAATAGAGTCACTGTTTTTTAAAAGAATTGTGACTAAGAATTTTGTGGAAAATATATAATTAAAAATAAAAAGATGTACATTTTTCATAAAAATGGCAATTAGATATGTGTAAATTAACAAATATTTGATGAATTTCACGTTTAAATAACGTTCATGTTCGAACTGATCGGAAAAAACAAATAAGTTAATATACGAAACGACGCTCGAACCGACGATCCAGCGATTACCAGTCCTGAGGGGTACTATTTTTTCCATCTTTCTGTATTTTACGCTTCAAGTAAATTCTCATAGAACACTCAAATTTGTTTACATTTTGTCTCGCCCGGGCACCTATCCCAGGGTCCACACATTACATCCGAGCATTCTACTACAGAGCCACGCCACTTGTCGACAAACTTATCTTCTGCACGAATTAAAGCTCTTCAGAAAATATCAAACTCGATTTTCTCAGGAATTTTTGAGAATTGCATTGGACTGCTCTGGGAGACTGATATTTGAGTTCTGAACTTCGCGACCGATAAATATAAAAAACTGTCATGTGGTTTCAGTGTAAAACGTGGAGTAAGATTTTTGTGCAGCTAAAATTTTGTCCTATTACCTGAAAAGGCAAGCTGCTGCACTGCATTGAAAAGGGCGTAATCACAGTCTGCTCATAAGCATAATACAAATGGACATATAAATGTGAGTACGAGGCTACTGACAGAAGCTGCTGTTTCATCAAAAGGACAGAACTTTCCACACATCGAGTTGTACCGCGGCTTCTGCCGGTCTCAAACTTCATAAAACAGCAACCTAGCCAACTTCGAGCGACTGGATGCTGGCTGCGGTGTAGGGTGGGAACGGAACTTCTGCCCCACGCGTTGTATTTCCTGCCCGCTCAGCCTGTGCTGGATGTCGTCCTCCGCATCTACACCCCTCTAGCCCTCCCCCTTCTCCTTCCGCCATACACCACCACTCCCACAGCCGAACTCAACAGCGCTTCCCTCTGTTCGTCGGCTGTGCGTACATTATTCAGTTTAGTTCTCCGTGAATTGTACTACCGAGTCAAAAAACACGATATTTCAGTCTGAAAACGCCATCTGCCTGTCTGTTCCCAGGATGGGATGGAAACTGTAGAACACGTACATGTTCACAGAACTTTGACAATATCGCAGTTCTCAAAGAATGGATCACAGGAAACAGTCCAACCGCATACAGACTGTGTTTGTGTGTGTGTGTGTGTGTGTGTGTGTGTGTGTGTGTGTGTGTGTGTGCGTGCGCGCGCCCGCCTCTGTGTGTGTGTGTGTGTGTGTGTGTGCCCGAGTGTGTGTGTGTGTATGTGTGTGTGTGTGTGTGTGTGTGTGTGTGTGTGTGTGTGTATGGGCAGTGAGAGTAGAGGAAATGCAGGGAAAAGGCAAAAACCTAGTTTCACTGATGTAAATTCCAAGAGTCTACTATATTTTTTATACAAGTCGTACTACGTCACAGATTGTCCCACATTGGAAGACCTGAGCTTGTCGTTATGAAATAACTAGATTGACTGTTTGCTTCGTTTTCTATTCTTTCAAACACCATCTCATATGAGATAAATAGCCAGACACCTCATAGACATAAACTGAATGTATTCTTGGATTAGATTTACGCCAAACATTCAATTCTACCTATTATTACGACACGGATTCGTCTTGTTTAACTATGGGAACGCGCACTTCCTGTGCAATCTTCACGGGTTCTTTCCCTGCTCCAGCACACATCTGCAACACTAATTCGTAAGACTGGTCTCTACCTCCCGGCACTCAGGTAAAATACATATTATTTCAGTGTGAAACTTTATTATTGTTTTTTCCCGGAGAAAAATTGTGATTTCTCTAACATCAAAGGATGGATAGATATTCGTAAAGCAGAACTGCTGTAACTGGTCCTAGATAACCTACACATGTACTATCGGGGGCAGATCTGAAGATCTCACTGCCCACAGAAGTACCTCACCACAACATAGGCCGTTCACAGAGATATGTACACGTGTTGATACATGGCGGCACAGTACCGTCGCAAGACAGGGATTACATGAGACGCAGGATTTCTGTGACGTACCGTTGTGCCGTCTAGAGTTCCTCAATCACTACCAAACATAACCGCAACATGACTCCGTTGTGCTACCGCGTCTCTTCAAAATATTGGAAGAATGGGATCTCTCGCCAAGTGGCCACTATACTCGCAGACTATGGTCATCCGGGATCGTTCAGAACCGCCATTCATCACAGAACACAGTGCGACATCATTCATCAGCAACTTCTGTTTCTCAGTCAGGTCCTCCATTTGTGTTGTGATATGAACGGCGGCCTACGCATGCAATGGTAATTCGTTATCCGGGATGGGTCAGTAATTCAACTGGCTGGCTGTGCTAGTCACCGACCATTGCTGGGGGAGGGAGGGTGGGGAGCGGTGGGGGGGGGGGGACACAATGTTGCAACGAGTCAACTATTTGTTCTCGGATGGTGGGCGGCGACGTGAAAAGGTTACGATGTACTTGGTGCACGATACGGCGATCCACCGTTCTGGTGCTCAGACATGGTTGACCGGAGCCTTCACGACGAGTGACTCCCCTCGAGTTCCCACTGCCACACCTGAATGCTCCACAAATTTGGATATTGCACGAGACGATCAGACGGCCAAATGGACCTTCCAAACTCTGGCAAGTGGTGATAATGCTACCTCAAACGAGTACATGGCATCCCTGTGTCCTTCATAGTGATCACTCAACATCTGACGCTCTTCTCACCTGTTATATACCCTGCCAACCCTGGCGACAGTACTAACCTGAACAATACTAATGCATTCCTTAGCTGTTCTATCTGTCACAGAGGATTGCTACTCGAATCATTTACGTACCTGTCGATGGAGTGTACATGCACTAAGCTACGCTGATACCCTACAACGTCTTCTCGGTGCCTCACTTTCTGTGGGGCAGTGTATATATACACTCCGCAATCCAACTTTCGCTGTGCTACTGGTACCATAATAGTTTACATCCGTTCCTCTTACAGTCGGGTGAAGAACAATTATGTGTAAGCCTCTGTAGAAGCTGGAATTTCTCAGATTTTTCCGAGTTGTAAATTAGCGAGATTTACATGGGAAGGAGTCGCACTTTTTGGTACGTACGCCCAGGAAATTTTAGTGAAACTTTAGCAGTAAACCTCTCCGTGATGCACACCACATCTCTTGTGCGTGTTATAACAACCCTCTCTTGGAAAAACTTCCAAAACTTCATGCATGGACTTGTAGAGAGTGTCACTATAGTGACACTTATTATTTAATATTCCAAGAGGAGATGTTACATCAATACTTATTTTAAGTCGGCTTCAGCGTCTAGGAGATTAACGCAGATAAATCTTCATTATAACAGCGTTATTCCCTTTTTCAGCTACACAGGACTGAAGAACGTAGTTGAATTTTTAACAACGATGTCTTATTTCGACAGTTTCTCATCTCACGTTTTCGTTCCAAGAAGCTTCATTCACCAAAACTCGACATACAGTTTTTGGCTCAAGAAAGGTATTTGCGTGTAATTTATCTGAACAAAATACACACTGTGCGCTAAGTTCAATTGCCAACCATAGATTGATAGCAAAATGCAGTCTAGTCGAAGACCAAGTGCAGACTGATTGGTTTGGTGCACTTTCACTTCTATAAAACCAACTGCATTTTTCCAGAATGTTCTATGAGCTACAAAAATCTAAGAACATCAGAAGTAATAAACATTCTTTGCAATAGTAGTAAAACAAAAATATAAAATTTCAAGGTATGTTGTATCACAAGATTTGTTTACATATGGTAATATTTTACGTAAAATTAACTGTTTACGATAAAATTAAATGTTTTTATGAAACATTATTATAGTTCCCTTTTTGATAAATAATGTTTTGTTTACCATTACATAAATTAAATCTGAAAAACATTCATCCCCATGTGTATTAGTTATGAATAATACAAATAATAAAAATCTGATTACAATTTGCTTAGTAACATACTAGAGTTTGAATTTAGGGTGTTGTAAAGTGAAATTGGCAGATACCTAATTTTTGTACTAAACATTATCACTCAGAAACATGCAAAAATGTTATTAGTTATGGACAAATTTGTAAAGGTATAACATTTTGTAAATGCACCAGTGTATTGCGTAATTCCATGAGAAACATGAATGTCTTACTTTAAAGCCGAAATAAACATTCCGAAAAGATGGAATCTCAATCATCGGTTAAACCAGGAAGCAGCCTAAATCTTGGTTTGTTATGTGTAGTATTCGTGCCGATTATCTTTACATCGTTTATGCCTCCTCCGTTAAGCCCGCGTGGTAACGATGATCCCATACTGATGAGCAGCGCTCAAAAAACGGTCGAGCGAGGGTTCTTTTCTAATTTGCGTTTCAAAACTATACTGTTATAACTGCAACACCATGAAGTGCGCCATGTGGCGAACTTCAAAAGGACATGCTTGGATATGCAAATTATTATTAGTATGTTCGCATCCAGGACAGTACAATAAAATTATTTACAAAATCAAATATACCTACAATACATACTCAGTATTTTATACACGTTTTAGGCCCAGAAATTGGCAGTCTTGGTTGCTGGAACGTTTGCTGCGACCAGGCCATCAAGAGTGCAGGATTCAGGCAACTTTGGGCAGACCAAGGGGTGTGCAGATTCTCTGCATTCGCCCGCTGCATCTCCAGAAATGTATCCCCATGTTTCCAAGTTTTGTTTGCACCGCGTTACTACAGTTCGCAGTCTGTTCATAGCCTTCTACGTCTAATAGGGTGGTTGGAAACCAGCAGCAGGCTCTTCCTTCAGGTTTTGGCTATTATTTCCAATTATTTTGTGCCGCCACGCTGTAATAATTCCAATTCTAAAGAAATAAGGTGCTGACAGGTGTGAATATTACCGAATTATCAGTTTAATGAGTCATGGTTACAAAGCACTAACACGAATTCTTTACAGAAGAATGGGAAAAAAAAACTGATAGAAGCCGACCTCGGGGATGATCACTTTGGATTCAGCAGAAATGTAGGAACACGCAAGGCAATACTGACGCTACAACTTCTCTTAGAAGACAGGCTGAGGAAAGGTAAACCTACTTTTATAGCTATTTGAAGACTTAGAGAAAGTTTTTGACAATGTTGAGTGGAACACTATCCCTAAAATTATGAGGGTGGAAGGGGTAACATACAGGGAGCGAAAGGCTATTTACAACTTGAAAAAATTTGAAAATTTGTAGTAAGTTCCTATGGGACCAAACTGTTGAGATTATGGGTCCCTAGGCTTACACATTACTTGCAACTGACTGACTGCCGACGGGTGGAGCCGCGCGAATCATGGCAAGGCGCCCTTAGACCACGCTGCCACCCTGTGCGGCTTACAATTTGAACAGAAACCAGATGGCGTTATAAGAGTTTAGGGGCATGAAAGTGAAGCACTGGTTGAGAAATGAGTGAGACAAGGTTGTAGCCTATCCCCCATGTTATTCAATCTGTATTTGGACTGGGAATCAAAGTCAGTCCAAGGAGAAGAAATAAAAACTTTAAAGTTTTCCGACGGCATAATTCTGTCAGAAACAGCAAAGGACATGGAACAGCAATTGAATGGAATGGACAGTGTCTTGAAAGAAGGATATAAAATGAACATCAACAAAAGCAAAAGAAGAATAATGGAATGTAGTGTAAGAAAATCAGGTGATGCCCAAGGAATTAGATTAGGAAAGCGAACATTTAAAGTAGTAGATGCGTTTTGTTATATGGGCAGCAAAATAACTGATAAAGTGTTTGTGTGGAGGGGAGCCATATATACAAGTGAAACATGGACGATAAGCAGTTTAGACAACATGAGAATACAAGCTTTTGAAATGTGGTGCTTCAAAAGAATGCTGAAGATTAGATGGGTAGATCACGTAACCAATGAGGAATTGCTGAATAGAAGTGAGGAGACAAGAATTTTGTGGCACAGCTTGACCAAAAGAAGGAATCGGTTGATAGAACGCGTTCTGAGACATCAAGGTATCACCAATCTAGTACTGGCGGAAAGTGTGGGGATAAAAATCTTAGAGGGAGACCAAGAAATGAATGCAAGCAGCAGATTCTGAGAGATGTAGGTTGCAATAGCCATTCGTAGATCAAGATACTCGCACGGGATAGAGTAGCATGGAGTGCTGCATCAGACCAGTATTTGGATTGAAGACCACAACAACAATAAGTTTACGTCTAGAATTTCGGATCAGAAGCAGTGGTGCCACGTTTCTTGTAATTTGTGTGCATTCTGAAATATAAGCAAAAGCCAAGCATGCTCCTTACACTTTCTTTCCCTTTGAGGTGCAAGGTAAGAAATGTTTAGAGGATCGCGTGTTGGCTCCTGTAGTAGGTACTTTGTGCAGAATTAAGTGATAATTAGTTTGAAGTGCACAATTAACCTATGCGCTAAGTGAGTTTGCCAGTATTAAGATTATTCCTGGTGGCATATTGTTGTTGCTGTCTTCAATTCGAAGACTGGCTTGATGCAGCTCTCCATGCTGCTCTATCCTGTGCAAGCCTCTACATCTCCCAGTAAGTACTACAACTGACATCCTTCCTAATCTACTTACTGTATTCGTCTCTCGATCTCACTCTACGATTATTAACCGTCACACTTCCCTCCAGTAATAAACTGGTGATCTCTCGATGTCTCAGAATGTGCCCAATCAACCTATCTCTTCTTCTAGTCAGGTTGCACCACACATTTTTGTCCCCAATTTTGTTCACTGTCTCCTCCTTAGTTAGTGATCTACCCATCTAACCTGCAGCGTTCTTCTGCAACACCACAATTCAACAGCCTCTATTCTATTACTGTACAAAATTTTTACTGCCGATGTTTCACTTCCATACATGGTTACATTACATACAAACATTTTCAGAAAAACCTTCCTAGCCAGTCGATGTGGCCGAGCGGTTCTAGGCGCTTCAGTCTGAAACCACGCAACCGCTACGGTCGCTGGTTCGAAACCTGCCTAAGGCGTGAATAAGTGTGATGTCCTTAGGTTAGTTAGGTTTAAGTGGTTCTAAGTTCTCGGAGACTCAGATGTTAAGTCCCATAGTGCTCAGAGCCTTTGAACCAACCTTCCTAACACTTAAATCCATATTCGGTGTTAACAAATTTCTCTTGCTCGGAAACGTTTTCTTGCCGTTTCCCGTCTACATTTTATATCCTCTCTACTTCGACCATCCTCAAATATTTTGCTGCCCAAATATGAAAACTTTTCTAGTACTTTGTCTTGTTTCCTAACCTAATTCCCTTAGCTTCATTTGATTTAATTCGATAACATCCCCATTATCGTTCTTCTGCTTTTGTTGACGTTCCTCTTATATCCTCCTTTCAAGATGCCGTCCATTCTGTTCAACTGCTCTTCCAAGTCCTTTGCTGTCTCTGGCAAAATGACGTCATCGGAAAACTTAAAGTTTTTATTTCTTTTCCCTGGTCTGATTTTAATTCCTATTCTACTCCAAATTTTTCTTTTCTTCCTTCAGTGCTTGCTCAATGTACGGTTGAATAACATCGTGGATAGTTTGCAACACTGACTCACACGCTTTTCATCCACTGATTCCCTTTCATACCCCTCGACTCTTATAACTTGACGGCTGGTTACTGTACAATATATAAGTAGCCTTTTTTATCTGTATTTTACCGCTTCTACTTTCAGAATTTGAAACAATATTCCAGTCAACATTGTCAAAAGTTTTCTATAAATTTACAAATGCTATAAACATGGATTTGTCTTTTCTTAACCTATCCTCTAAGATAAGTCTAGGGTCAGTTTTGTCTCTCGTGTTCCAAAATTTCTCTAGAATTGAAACTGATCGTCTCGAAAGTTGGTTTCTACCAGTTTTTTCCAATCAGGTTACGTTTAAAACTTTTTGTGGGTGCACATACAAGGAGAAAAGAGGGCATTTTCATCAGAGGGGGATTGTACGTGGTTTTTCTAGGCTCAGTCGGTTCATTTTACAGAGTACAGGCAGCTTACAAATTCCTCCGTCCAAGGCGGACGTAACGCTGAATACTCGCTCAGCAGTATAGACTATATTTTTTGCCACCGCCACCTACTCCCTATTTTTGTGCGAACTGTATTTGCTGCGGATATTATGGGAAAGTAGTCGGCCAGTGTCGCGCGCCAGATACGCCGTATGAGGAGCAGCGGAACGGCAGTACTTTGTGCTCGCGGCGCCGGCGGGCGGCCACCGCCGTGAAGGTCCGGCCGGACGCGGCGCGCTCCACTTCCCGCAGGGTGCAACGCTCGCCTCGCGCTGCCCGCAGCCGAGGGCTGTGAGTACGCTGGCGGCAGCAGCGGCCGCGCACGAGGCTGCTGCCGCTAATACAGTTTGCGCCGTTTGTCGCCTGTATGTGAGTAGGCCACGTCTCGTGCAGTGTGTATGTTACCAACCATTTTCTTCGATAACATCGTGAACGTAACTGCACTCCTAAACTATACATCTATTCCCAGAATGAGATTTTCACTCTGCAGCGGAGTGTGCGCTGATATGAAACTTCCTGGCAGATTAAAACTGTGTGCTCGACCGAGACTCGAACTCCGGACCTTTGCTTTTCGCGGGCAAGTGCTCTACCAACTGAGCTACCGAAGCACGACTCACGGCCGGTACTCACAGCTTTACTTCTGCCAGTATCCGTGTCCTACCTTCCAAACTTTACAGAAGCTCTTCTGCGAACCATGCAGAACTAGCACTCCTGAAAGAAAGGATACTGCGGAGACATGGCTTAGCCACAGCCTGGGGGACGTTTCCAGAATGAGATTTTCACTCTGCAGCGGAGTGTGCGCTGATATGAAACTTCCTGGCAGATTAAAACTGTGTGCCCGACCGAGACTCGAACTCCGGACCTTTGCCTTTCGCGGGCAAGTGCTCTACCAACTGAGCTACCGAAGCACGACTCACGGCCGGTACTCACAGCTTTACTTCTGCCAGTATCCGTCTCCTACCTTCCAAACGTTACAGAAGCTCTTCTGCGAACCATGCAGAACTAGCACTCCTGAAGTTTTATACATTTGTTTTCTACATCACGGGTGCACCATTAAATTAAATGTAGATGGCACGTTTACAGACTGTGTAACAATTGCAAAATTTCTAGGAATGAATATTGATTTTCAGCTGAAGTGGTGTCAACACACGAAGGTTCGTGCAAACAGAATGTCATCAGCATGTTATGCCCTTAGAATCCTATCGTCAGTGTGTAACATGCAGTGTCTTTTAGTTACATATTATTCATATGCACACTCAATTCTTAGCTATGGAATTTTTGGGGCACAAAGTCACAAAATATGAGCACAACTTTCAAACTCTAGAGAAGAGCCATAAGAATAATAACCAAAAATACTAGTCGAGCTCATTGTAAAGATCTGTTAAAAACACTGGGGATTTTAACTGCTCCATGTGAATACATTTACCAGTCAGTTGTACACCCCAAAAATAACAATGGAAATTACTGCACAAATAGCTCTGTCCATGACCATGCAACAAGAGATAGAATTTACCAAGAAAAAATAAACATAAAACTCAAAACATCATTTTCTACCAAGGAATAAAACTATACAATAAATTACCAAAAGAGATTTAAAAAAATGGCTCTCAGTAGTATGGGACTTAACTGCTGTGGTCATCAGTCCCCTAAAACTTAGAACTACTTAAACCCAACTAACCTAAGGACATCACACACATCCATGCCGCAGGCAGGATTCGAACCTGCGACCGTAACGGTCGCGCGGTTCCAGACTGAAGCGCCTAGAAACGCTGGGGCACAACGACCGGCCAAAAGAGATTAAAGAAATTGCAAAAACACATTTATTTAAAAAGTCAGCTAAAAACTACCTCTTGTGCAATACATTTTATGCATTGAATGATTACTTAGATGAAAGAGAGTAGGAGTTTGATTAAAAAATGTTATACAAATAAATAATAACAATAATGATTATAAAACGGACAACATTCCACATAACACCTTCACGTCATGTTTTTTCCTTCTTTTTTCCTTTCTAGAAATACTTACCCCCAAACTGTGCATAGCATAATACTAACACCTCTTCCTCTTTCTGAGCTCAACATCTCACTCGTTATGGAGGGATGCTGACTTTGACATGTCCTATATCCTTGTAAAAAGAGACCTACGGATGAATAAAGCTATTACTACTACTACTACTACTACTACTATATACTGCAGGCGGGCCATATGCAGCCCGTTACGTCTCTCGCTGTGGCCCGCAGGAGAATCTTCGGAGAATGATCAGTTCCATGTTTCTTTGAAATAATTCTGATTTTCTTTAGTTGAATCTCTTATGATAACTAATCCAGATATCATTTAAGGATTCTTTGACTTATTAACAACAACAGTCTCTTCGACAGCTTGGGGGAATATCGGAAAGTAGCAGACAATAATGTTATTACACAAAGATTTTAATAGGTAAGAAAACAAAAAAATCGCCTACTTTCCTACACAGTCACCAACGTTCTCAACACATTTCTCCCGTCGTGGTAGCAGTTTCAGTATGTCCTGTTCGTAAAAGTCGGTTTGGTTGCAGTACAGCCACCTGCGGACTGCTGATTTCACTTCCACATCGGCCGCAAAGTGTGGCTGGCTGGGAATTTCTGCACGGAACCAGATGAAAGTCCGACGGTGCAAGGTCAGAACTGGATGGTGGATGACGGAGCACCTTCCACCCGAGACTGGCGATGAGCAGCGACGTGGGGGAGAGCATTGTCATGAAGTCTGACACCGTTAACATCACTGTTGTGGCGTCTGTCACGAAGGGCACCATCCAATTAATCGAAAGCTTTAATGCAGGCTACAACCTCCACATTGGTCCCTTGTTCAGCAAAGTTCACCAGTAACACATCATACATATCCCAGAACATTGTCACAAGCACTTTCCTAACACGTTGAGTCACTTCGATTTTTTTTTCGTGCAGGGGAACCAGCATGTATCCACTCCATAGACGCCTACCTGGTTTGGGGCATTTAGTGGTACGCCCATGACTCATCACCAGTGACGATTCACTGTAAGAAGGTAACTATTAACTTCGAAATTATTAGTACGACTGTCAGTTGACTACTTTTTCCATTGATTGATCAGCCCCGTCGGATAAATTGAAGACTATGATTTGAAGCGTGGCGAATTATGTTTCTATGACTTAAACTTCCAGTTTGAAGTATTTTGGGTTTACATGAAAATGTGATTGCTGCTCTACTGTTCACAAGTAACTCACCGGTTTTTTCCATTTCTTTTATTTATTTGAAAGCGAAAAGCTTCCTCTCCAAGTTAAGCGCTGATAGAAGCACTGACCCGCATCTTACGTAAACGTTTGCGTCAAATAACCCTGCAGTTTCTTACTTCATAGTCTAGGGTCCACTGCATTCGCGTAATACGATTCTACTCTATACTTGCATGAGCTGTACGGCATTCACAGTTGCGAGTATGGACAATAATCAGCTGCATAATCGAGTGACAATGATAATTTGTGCCAGACGGGGGTTTGAGCCCGGATATCCCGCTTACCGCGAGCGGTCACCTTACTGTTAGGCTATCCGAGCACAACTCACGGCTTGACCCAAACTGCCAAACGTCGTCAACCAAGTGTGTACAACTTATACTCGTACGTTCAGTATATTACCTTATAGTGTAGACAACTGAATGTCACTAATGCGTTGTCAGCAGTTAAATAAGGTATTGCAATGTTCGAAGGGACATTGCATCGTACTTCTGAGCAACACAGGCATTGCGATATCGTCTTTAACCGCCGATACCGAGCGAGCACCTTCCAGTTAAATTTTCTTCCTTGTAAGGGAATATACTAATGAATGTTGGAGTGCACGTCGTAGACATGTGGTTGACTACATGTGGAAGTTTGCGTCTAGCCCTGCGTCATGCTCGGATAGTGTAATGTCAATTAATAAAATTTTAAATTTCTTATATCTGCTTTGATAACCCTTAATACAGTGACGTCAAAACAAAAGAGAAATAACTAGTGATAATAAGAACATGCATTTTTAGTTTAGCCCGACGCGGATCAGCAATCAACAAACTAGCTCAGTACTCAGGGTGGTTACGCGATAATAAATAATGAAGTGTATCTCTCTTGAATCATCACAGATATTCGCCAATGTACGTATATCCAAAGTATAGCTCAAGCTCATGTGCTTATAGCACCCGATAATATTTCGTATGTCAGTTCAATGTGAAGTAATGCAATCCGTAACTCAAGATCGTGGTTTCGTCTCGAATACCGATATAAGAGACCAAGCCTAAGCTTTTGCAGATGAAATCTTATACTAGAGCTAGAATCACATTAATTTCACTGGACCGTGCATAAATTGCAGGACATACAGACACATTTTCGCTCTAAAAGTGTTATTTTTTCCAACTGCCGAGGCATTACCCTCATTTATAATGCATCGTAAAGACCACTAGCAACAGACTAGGTATTTCTGTTCTATTTAAATCGTAACCCCACAACTTTTATACCGAATGGGTGGTTCAGCAGTTAAAATTTATCGTCATGTAAGTTTAACATTATTAAATTAACACATTTATAACATTTCTGTTTTATTTAAATTGTAACCCCACAATTTTTATACCGAATGCATGATCCAACAGTTACATTTATTGTCATGTAAATTTAACATTATTAAACTAACATATTTATAAGAGTATAATAATACTTCAACCTTCCAAAATACAAATAAACAAACCTTAGGTGAACTGGACGACGACGACAAAACACTCTCAGTCACGCTGAGTACGGCCACTCTCTTCTTGCTATCAGTGTGACAAAATGTTTTAAAAGTTTCACATATACTATTCGTAGTTTAATCTCCAAGTAAACAAATGTACGTTCGGTGATTGGTCAGTGACCCCAGCACAGAGTGAATGTATTATCAGTTCCTTAACAACACCCTGTAGCTCTATGTATTTGGTGAACTAAATTGAGTAAGTGGCACAGAGCACATTATGTCACAGAGAATTGACTGTTATGCACTCAGTATACACTCCAAGGCAACAAAGACAATGCACCAAGCAGGAATTATCCTAATGAGACGGAAATCGGTTGATGTCCAGACAAATGATATCAAGTTCACAAAAACTGGATGATTCATTCAAGAGATAGAGCTTCACAAATTGAGTAAGTCAGTTAAGTTTTCCTTCCTCTCAAGCCCTTATGCAAGGGCATTGAGTTCTTGGATGCCCTCTTGAGGGATATAGTGCCACATGCCACATTCTGTCCAACAGGCACGTGAGATCGACATAATCCCAAGCTGGCTGGAGGGCCCGGCTCATAATGCTCCAAACGCGCTCAACTGGTGGGAGATCCGGCGAACTTGATGGACAAGATAGTATGTGGCAAGCACGAAGCCGAACAGTAGAAACTCTCGCGGTTCACAAACGTAAGCCGAGGATGGCTTGCACGAAGGGCAACTTAACGGGGCATGGAATAAGGTCGACATACCGCAGTGCAATAGGAGTACCGCAGATGACAACCAAAGGGGTCGTGCTGCAAAATGAAATGCTACCCGAGACTGTCACTGTTTGTCGGGCGGTCTGACGGACGGCAGGCACGTTGCTATGCCGCCACCACTGTCTGGTGCGTCTGCAGACACATCTCTGCTGGGTATCGGAGCTCAATTCGAAGCGGGACCCATCACTGAGAATAATTCTATCCCAGCCAAAGAGATACCAGGCCGAAGACGTGACTGGAGACGGGGTGGACAGTGAGGGGTACCAACCCGATTGTTGCTCGCCATACGGCTCGACAGCCAGGATTGATAATCTGGGGTGCCATTCCTTTTCTTGTCATCTGCAGCACCTTTTCAGCCCAACGGTGCGTCGACGATATTCTGCGCCCCGTTTTGTTGGCCTTCATAGCTAGCCATCCTGGGCTTACGTTTCAGCAAGGTAATGGTAGCCCGCACAAGGCGGGAGTTTATACTGCTTCTCTTCGCGCTTGCTAAACCCTAGCTTGGCCAGCAAGGTCGGTCGATTTCTCGCCAATTGGGAACGCCGGGCACTGCGCTCCATCATCCTGCTCGAGGCTCTAGCGATCTAATGCGCCAATTAGACACAATTTGATCCGATATCCGCAGGAGGACACCAAACAACCCTTATCAATCAATGCCAAGTAGAGTAACTGCTTGCATAACGGCCAGAGGTGGACAACCGTGCCGGCCGGACTGACACAGCTGTTCTAGGCGCTACAGTCAGGAAACGCGCTACCGCTACAGCCGCAGGTTCGAATCCCGCCTAGGGCATGGATGTGTATGATGTCCTTAGGTTAGTTAGGTTTAAGTAGTTCGACGTTCTAGTGGACTGATGACCTTAGAAGTTAAGTCTCATAGTGCTCAGAGCCGTTTGAACCATTTGGACCAACCGTTATTGACTTGTTCAGCTTATGAAGCTCCTTCTCTGGCATAAATCATCCAATTTTTTTGAAACTGTACTCATTTCTTTGTCTGTACATATACGTCACACCTATTGGTTTCCGTCCCATTCGGATGATTTCTTAGTGGTGCGTCATTCATTTAAGAGTGTAAGAACTCCAATTCTGGGGGGAGGCGTTGGAAGTCAATTGAACCTCTTGCCACTCCTTTCAGACGTCTATAGTTGTCAGATAACTGCAGATTAACCTTGGAAACACTCTAAACCATAAAGCATTAAAGCTTTCAAGTTTTTGTTTGGTTGAGGGAAGGGGACCAAACAGTGAGGTCATCGGCCCCATCGGATTAAGGAAGGATGGGGAAGGAAGTCGGCCGTGTCCTTTCAAAGGAAGTATCCCGGCATCACGGAAAACCTAAATCAGGATGGCCGAAAGCGTATTTGAATCGCCGTCCTGCCGAATGCAAGTCCAGTGTGATAACCACAGTGCCACCTCGCTCGGTCAGGTTTCTGGTAATCATTATATTCTTTTATTTTAGGTTTTAATGATCTTAGAAGCCATAGTTCCTTTCCACAGATATCGACAAATATCAGTTTAAGTTGTCAGTGTGAAGATAAGCTTCTACCTCAGAGGAGTGTGAGGTGTGGAGAAAGCAGGAAAGATAATTTTGACCCCACCTTGAAGTGGAAAGTAAGATACAATGATAACACTTTAGCACGCATACGTGCAGATAAAGTAACCAACAGCTATGGCATAAATTCTACACAGAACGAGAAAGCTTATGTGAAAGCATTTCATAGGGTTTTTAATGTTCAAACATACTCGTTACACTATTAGTACTTCAGTAGACACACACAACACGTGTTCGCCACGCTACTGCACAGTGCTACAGGTGTTGGGTTAATAGAGATGGCAGCAGTCGTAAACATAAAATAGCAGAGACGAAGTGTACCGATAACAAGCTGAAAGCCAGCTTATAGACATCGAGCCACATCTTCTTGCTGCCAGACTTCTAAGAAAATGGTTCAAATGGCTCTGAGGTCATCAGTCCCCTAGAACTTAGAACTACTTAAACCTAACTAACTTAAGGACATCACACACATCCGTACCCGAGGCAGGATTCGAACCTACGACCGTGGCAGTCGCGCGGTTCTGGACTGAAGCGCCTAGAACCTCTCGGCTACCGTGGCCGTCCCAGACTTCTAAGAGTCATTGTAAGTGTTCAACAAGAAAAATTTCATCTTACATTCATTGCAACTAATAACTCACATATTTTAACGTGAGCGACTTTTTCTATTTTTTAAAAAAAAAAGCTTCATGGCTCGGGGGGGAAAGGGGGGGGCTGAAGTTTTATTTGGACCCCTCATCCCGTATCTACACCCCTGATTTACAGAGTAAGTAATTAATTAGGTAAGTGTTCTTCAATCTTTAAAATAAGTGTTATTCAAAATCCGAAGAGATAAAAGCATAATTTTATTGAATTTTGGTCGATATAAATTTTTTAAAGGTATGGTTATACCGTGTGTCCGGTGCCCGGCTTCTGCATCTTTGGCCCTTCGTGATTGAAAGTGTAGAAAAAATAATTCTTCGAGTGAATTTAAAGTAAATTTGGCTAGATTAATTCACTGCGTGTCGTAACGCATTGTCATCCATTGTTGGGTAGCACTGTTCATGCTCAGTAATAAACGTACAAGACTGCCAAACCATAGACTTGTAAGCAATTTTTATAGAATTTGCATTTGCCGTAAATCACTTAGTTCGTAGTGCACACTCCAATTCAGATGTGGAGATTAATTATCCCGTAAGACAATGTACTGGCTGAGACAGTATAATTCGCCTTAATTAACTAGCTGTCGTATTATTGTCATTAATTATTCAGTTCCTTTACAATAATATAGATCGGGACCAATGAAAACCATTTCAGTCTTAATGTGATCTCTACAAGTAATATTAATTAATTACAATTTTAGTGTTAGAAGGTCGAGGAAAGAATCACTGTCATTTAAGATAGTGAGTGGTAAACGTAACCCATTTTGATTCGGCTTATTTCGGAAGTGATGCTTGGTTTCCGGACAATTTATGCACACAACCAGACGGTTAATGGTCAACCAAATGCAGCTATAAGGAGTACGTTACAATATCACTTCACATCGCGAGGGCGAGGTGAAAACTTCGCCGTCTGACACAGACATGCCATCTGTTAAAAGTGAAATTTTGCTTTTATTACGTACGTGGTCCATTGTAACGTAAGTCAAACGTGAACATAATTTGATTGCGCTGCATTTGAGACAAGTAGTGTTTTTTGTTGCGTTAGAACGGAAAAGTGGAATACTGTGCCGCTATAAAATTCTTTGTTTTAGACGGTGTAGACGGACATTCATTCAAGTCTGTTGTTTCGTTTTGATCAATTAAGAAGTAGATGGTTTCAGTGAAACGCGGCCGTACTTCACTTCAAAAACAATTCATTTGAATGACGTTCCTAAAAAGGTGAAACATTCAAGAAGATCGACAGTTTGGTACTGGAAACTGATGATTAAAGTTGTAGGAAGTAGCACTTGAAGAAGCCTTAAATACTAAAAGTTTTGTACACGGTGGGTCCGATATTTGTTGATTGCTGACGTTATCACCGTTCCTTAACAGTTTTCTTTTTTTTAAGTAAATTAATTTTGTGCGCTGGCACGGAGATTTTTGTGTAGATGAAAAATAGGTCAAGCAAGCTAGCACCGTAACCTGAGTCGAAGCTGTGGCTGGAGCAGTGGCCAAGCAGGAAAATGTAAAAGTCGGCTTCTTCTGCTCGACAGCTCACAGCCAGTGTTATCTCGGATATAAAAGTGATTCATCTCATAGATTACCTCGCAAAAGGTAAAACATTAACTGGCGACCAAATGAGAAAACCAGAATATGAATTGTTAGAATGTCTACCATCCGCAGCAGAACTGGTATTCTGTGATTAAGAAATACCTATTCTGTCACATTTCCGACTTGAGTCGTTGTCAACCAGGGGCGCTAAACCTTTTTCCCTACTGAACTCCCAGTGTAATTTTAACTGAAAAATCATTTTATGTAATGCAACAGTTTACAACATATGCAATTACAGTGAAATGAACACCCTTAGCTGCTTACAGGCGTTGACATACGTCAACGGGGACAGATGAAAATGCGTGCCCCGGACCGGGTCTCGAAGCCGGGATCTCCTGTTTACATGGCAGACGCTCTATGCATCTGAACCACCGAGTACACAGAGGATAGCGCGGCTGCAGGGATTTATCTCTGGCACGCCTCCCGCGAAACCCACATTCTCAGCGTATTGTCCCGCGCTACATTCGTAGTGCCCCCGTCCATTATACTCATTACTCGCGGCGCGTTGCTGATTCCCGCCAGAGTTCGGGCACTGTTCGTGGATTCGCACAGAAGAAGATGGTCAAGTGGCCGGTGAGCCTTAACTATATATTTACTAAGATGTAAGGAAGCTGATGAAGCGCCGAGAACCGCTCAGCCACACCGGCCGGCTACACGAGCTTCAGTCACGTAATATTCGTTATGTGAATAACCAACTGGTTGACCATGATTATTGCTCTATTGGACTGGCGATGGATCTTCTATTCAAATATTTTGACGTTCTCTGGGATTACCAAAATTCTCCCTCTTTCTCAGTTACATGGACCTATAAAATTTCGTTGAATTTCCTTTTTATTAGTTTGTTGGTGAAGAATTTTGCTGAGAATATCGATTCCACAGCTAACTTTATTGCATATAATTTACTTATTTACATATTTAAATAGTTGTTTATAATTATATAAATAAATAAAAACAAGGAAGTGTAGATATGGAACTGATACCTTCAGAAAAATACTATATAAGATATGGACTCGCAAATAAAATTCTCCTTCGAAAATAATGGAACAATCATGAAAAAGTGAATATTTTATTATTATGGTAGTTTTCTGTATTCTTTCTCCGCAGGTCGTATTTCATAAGTTCCGAATTGATCGCATATTTTCCTGACTACTATATTTACATTGATAGGGAAAGGAGCGTTTGTCTTTTAATCAGAGCGTTTTATTACTTTCTTAAGTTTTCTAGTAGAGTCTTAATCAAGTCGATAAAAAGGAAAGCGAACACTGAAGTTAATTTTGTGTCCTTAGGAGATGTTTCAAAGTCTCTCTCATAACTATCTGGAATGACTTAAATGACGCATTAGTAACATTACATAAGTTGGTGATGTGTATAACGTGTTCTTATGCGCATAGACCATACGATGAAATTTACAATGAGACACAAGTTGAACTTACTTCGCAAGTAGCCAGCTGTTTCTTACATCGTCATATTGGGCTAGACCTATCCGCAGGCAGTTTCCTGTTAGGACTACCTCGTTAAAATTTAATAAATTCACTTACCCTGCGGGCCGGCGTGGGTTATATGGAGATTTCTGAAGCGGGACAAGTTGAAAAGGAAGGCCAATATAAAAGTAAAATAAAGTAGCTTCGATCGCTGTGACAAAAGCGAGCCCACTCATCCCGATTTCCGTGTCGTCTCATCACCAGCAGGGGCTCCACTCAGCTCTTAACGAAAAATTCTCATTTAATTAATTCGTCGTACATCTTACTGCGTCATACACTCGCTATTTTCCTTTTTTATTAATACACTAAACTGATAAGCCCCTTGGTAATATAACTCCAGTTTAATACATCACATCCCTTCTACTTTATTTTAATGTTAAACACGTGCCGTTACTATTCCCTTCGTCAACAGTTACTTTTATTAATTTGAATGCAAGGTTTTGACAGATCATATTTTACTAATAGCTTTGTTATTTAATCTATGTGAAATCTCAACACCCCATTTTTTAAGTCATAGTTTTCTTGAACAACGCTCAATTACCATAAAGACTTGTTAGGGAAAAAAAAGTAAGTATTGGTTGTTGCCGCGCGGGATTAGCCGAGCGGTCTCAGGCGCTGCAGTCATGGACTGTGCGGCTGGTCCCGGCGGAGGTTCGAGTCCTCCCTCGGGCATGGGTGTGTGTTTGTCCTTAGGATAATTTAGGTTCCGTAGTGTGTATGCTCAGGGACTGATGACCTTAGCAGTTAAGTTGTTGAACAGAATATCAAAACTACAGAGTCTGAAAGACGCCCTGATTGCACACACTTTGACCACCATGAAGATAAAATGAGTGCAGATTTTCGCCATCCAGCGTTCGACGCACTATATGTATGCGCAATAATTTGTCGTGCTCCGGTAGCAGGCTCGTACCCAACCTCGTTGACATCGTTCCCTTCTTCCATACTGCGCAGACATCCTCATTCAGATGACACTTGAATCTTGTTAGCAGACCAGTTACTCTTCGCAAATAGCACTTTTCGAGTACCCGGAGAACTGCTGTTGTCTTGTCAACAGTAGCCATGTCTACAGGCACCAAATTTGTGTAAGTGTGTACTTACGATGTCATTAATGCAACAGGCCATTCTGTATAGTTTACTTTCTCACAGTTACATCTTGTATACCGTCCATAGTAGAATACGTACTGAGAACTTTCCTGTTCATCTTACATGAAATATTTTATAAGTTTCTCTCGCGAATCCCTGTGTACCTATTCCAATCCATTAGCCAATAACTGTTCTGTGAGCTAATCCTCTCTCAGTTCGTGAAATGATATTAACTCCGCCATTACATGCTCAAATCTAACGCGTAATCAACAGTTAATACGAAGTTCGGATGTAGTGGTGCAAGTTACGCAGTAAGCTAAGCAATCTGTCGCGAAGCCATCGAAGGCGTGTAAAAGATTGTTCTATAAAATTTATCTTCCACATATACCGTAGTTCAAGAGCGTACAACGCGACAACCATTAAAACCCTTTCGAAATATTTCGAAGATGAAGAATATGGGTTACAGTCAGTAAAATGATAGCGTTGTATGAGGTAGTGTATCAGTTTGGTGTCCATTCTGCAACGAACAAACCTCGTCACTACAGTTGCCTTCGTTCCTCTTACGTTTCTTTTTCTCTTGTTTGTTACGCCGACATTGTCAAATATGAAGGCTTCATCTACCTTGTTGTTAATCTTTTCAAGACCATACAACTACATTTTTTGGTTAGTACGAGAAGTAAGTTGTTGAGATTTCCGTTTCCGAGTACTACAAAAATGCAATAAATTTCACATTGCGCTATAACTGAAACGTTGTAATGCCTTTAATACAATTAGAAATTGTATAGGAAAAATAAAATCTCTTAAACGTGTGCAAATTTCAGCAAATAGGAAGTGAAGTGGAACAGTGAACTGATACATTAAATCATGTTTCTTGTTAAGCAGATATTAATCTTATCGCAGTAGGCGAAGGTGATCTGTCTTAATTTTAATTGAGACAGTTTTCCTTATAGATGTAGCACTGCGCCACGCAACTGAAAGCAAAGAAAAGAACATAGCTGTAGTATTAAAGTAATAAAAGACATTGGAAGTTTGTTTCTACATGTCTTGCCTTGAGTAAAACTGAAAACGATGTTATGGAGAAACAAGCCAAAGGAAATCATTCGAGCTCAATAACACCACGGAAAAGAAGGAGGCGGAGAATAATAAATCTAAATAAACGTATGTACTATACAAATCACTGAACGGTACAAGGTGAAGAGTACTACTTACCAATATTATTGTCTCATTGTCTGATTCTCGTATGGAACGAGAAGAATTGCGCTCTAATTTCTCTTAACCCCGTTATCCCTATACAAGATATAGGATGAACACGCAGTAATCGACCCATAGTCTTCCTGAATACCGGGTTTTCTAAATTTAGTCAACAGGTGACAAGATCCAAACACTCGCGTTTGTGTTCCCTTGGTATCTTCCTTACACTATCGTATGCGCTCTTCAGAACTGTGTGCGAACCTAGCAAAGCATCTCTGAATTATTTCTGTTTCTGCTGTCGTGCCAAGTACGAGGGCGTGCTAAAAAGTAACGCCTCCGAATTTTTTGTTTGAAAACTCTTAAAACTTTTCAAATGAAACACACGCTGTCAAAGTTCTACACGTTTACTCTTCATACCTATGTACTGTTTGCATCCTTCCGCCGCTAAGGGGCTCCGAACTGTAGAGCGTAACAGGTCGTGTGTCACATAAGTATGTTGGTGCATGAGAAACAGCGTGCTGTAATCGAGTTTCGAATTCGAAGAATTTGTCCACACATGGAGCACCCCTCCTTCAGAGTAACAATGCCAGACCACATACGAGCGCTGCGACATTTGCCTTGGGTTCACTGTCATCGATCGTGAACCGTGCAGTACCGAACTCACCCCATCCGATTTTCATCTGTTTGCGAAAGTGAAAGAACATCTCCGAAGACTTCACTTTGATAGTGATGAAGCAATGCAAGTAGAGGTGAGGCCTGCCACCGTGACAAAGTCAAACATTTAGCAGTGACGATGGCAACAAACTGGTCTCTCGTTGAGAGAAATGTCCTCGTCGCCAAGGTGACTAAATATGAATGAATAAAGATGTAGGATGTTAGTAACGTCTGTTTTACTGAAAAAAACAATATGAGTTTTCAAATTAAGATCTCGTAGGTATTAATTTTCAGCACGCCCTCGTGGATAGAAACTTCAAAAGCTAGTTCAGTAGGCCTACTTTAAAACTGCTCGTAGTAACGTCGTATGTGCGATGTCTTTAGCAGATGAACCCCATTTTCCAGAACCCTTGCAACAAAGCCAAGTTCTTCAGTTCTCTTTCCGTACTATCGATTTCATATTTCATTTCCTATTGCTTCGTACTATTGTCGGAGGATATATAAACATGACGAGTTCGAAGAGTATAACAGTAATTATGTATTGGGATACTATTGCATCACCAAGTGAAAAATACTGGACAAGCCGTTTTGCGTTTATTTACTACTATACAGCAGCCTACAGACAAGCGAACAAAATGGGTGCTGCCGACGGTATGCGATAATTCATGTATGGATGAACGCGCTTCCTTGGTGGACATCTGAGTTCAATCTCATATATAATGGACATTCTGTGTCCTGTATAATGCACTGGATTGTGTTAAGTCAAAAATTATTTCTTCTAGTGAATCGCACTCCTGGGATAATACTCTTTACGATCGTGTGCTGATTTTCGGTTCACAACGAGTACAACTGTCGAAAATACGGTATCTGCCCGTCCATCTGCGAATAAAGAAAGCTGTTTTACACAAGTGTTCTTTTTATAAACTCTAGTTGATTGTTTGACAGACGTTGCCATTATTACCACGAAAGACATAATCGTCTAGCTTAAAATACATTCTTTAATCCTGTAACAGCTAGACTTATGGATACTGGACTGCATAATTCTTTGCAGTTGATCTTTTACCAATTTTGTAAACTTGACTGCGTTATTCAGTTTTACAATCACGCGGGACTCATTGTTCCAGCGTCTCAACAACCGCAGCACCTTTCTTGGTAGAACGACCCACGTAAGTATGTTTTCTGGTACTAAGCCATATTCATATGAACAGAAACTTAACAAGTGAGAAATTGCGCGGTGTGGTACTGGAGCCTGCACACTTTGTGTGCCACAATCACTCATCACTCTTTTTCAAGTACCCTCTCCCAGCTTCCCCTGTCCAGAAAATAACTGCGGCATAGCTCCGGGATTTGGAAAATGAGAAGGACGTACACTGAAAGTCGTTTATCCGGATCTCCAGTTTATTCGGTCATTTTGTAATTTTCTTAGTTATTATGTTTTCAGTGTCATAACTGTACAGTATCTGATACTGCGGAAGGAAGAGCGCCAAGACTTGTCGATCATAAACGTAATTTAAATTCAGGAAGCCGCGATTCACGGATCGTGGCACGGTGGCAGCTAACAAGTTAACATCGAGCTGAATAATTCTCAGTTGTTTCGAAAATAAAATAACATCAAGGAGAAAGCAGGTGGCATCGTTTAAAGGCAAAAAGTTAGTTGCTCTATTACCAGCTGTTTGTGAATTCACTGACGCAGTTTACACACTGAATACAGAAACTGGTGACACTATCGACACGTCTGAGTTGCTGAACCATTTGCAAATATTCTACGAAGTTTTGACACAGATGTTAATGACGTAAATGATGGCATTATTTCTGATGACGAAATTATGGCCGTTTCTTCTGCTGCAGACACTGGTGATTGTGATGATTTACTGGCTGACAAAGTTGGCGCTCAGTCTCAAGACATAACAATGGTTTATTTGGAATGCCAGGCAGAAAGTGCTTCGGCCTCAATAATGTAGATGACACGCCTGCATGATCGTGTTGCACATCAACGAAATAAGAATATGGCTCAACAGATACTTACTGATTACTTAAGTGCATAAAACTGATTGTGTTCCTTTTTTTCTGTATCCGCTTACAATACGTGAAATATGTGCGTTCTGTGTGTTTATGTACAAATAAATGTAACATGTGTGTTTATGGCCTTATCCAGTGTTCTAATTTTTTTCTTTATTTACGGACTATCCAGATTTTCGATAATCCGGGTAACATGGTTCCACATGCCCCGGATAAATGCCTTCCACTGCGTAGACGGAATGAAGCTTTGATTCTGGCCGTGGAGGGACGTGACTGGATAGCCAGTTGGTAAGAGCATTGCTCAAATGAAGCAGTACAGTTTAGGTGCTCGGTTTTAATTGGTTTTATCACAGTCAACATTCCACTACTGAGTTAAAGGTTATTCCTGCAACCGATATGTTGTTTTAGTACAAACACATCGTCGTGCTGAATATACTTCTGTCTCTCTCCGTCTAAACAGGTCTCGGAAGGCCCAACGGTACCGACCAACCGCCATTACATCCTCAGCCGGATAGGCTGGCTACCGCTGTGGTCTTCCTTGAAGAGAATCTGCATCTGCATCTACATCTACATGCATACTCCACGAGCCACCATATGGTCCATGGTGGAGGGTACCCGTACCACAGTTAGTCATTTCCTTTTCTGTTCCACTTGCAGACAGAATGAGGGAAAAATGATTGAGCATATCCCTCTGTATGAGCCCTAATTTCTTGTATCTTATCTTTGTGATTCCCATGTGAAAAGTATATTTGTGGCAGTAGGATTGTTCTGTGATCAGCTTCAAGTGCCGGTTCAATAAACTTTTTCAGTAGTGTTGTTCAAAAGGAATGTCTTCTTGCCTTCAGGGATTCCCCTTTGATCTGCCAAAGCATATCCTTAACACTTGTATGCTGATCAAACCTGCCAGTAACAAACCTAGCAGCTTGCCTCTGAATTGCCTCGATGTGTTCTTTCAATCTGACTTGGAGCATGTCCCAACCACTCAAGCAGTACTTAGCAATATGTCTTAATAGCACCCTATATAAGGTCTCCTTTACAAATGAACTACACTTTCCTAAAATTCTCCCAATAAAGTGAAGTTGACCATTCACATTGCCTACCACAATCCTCACATGCTCATTCTGTTTCACATCACTTCACAATGCTATGCCCAGATACTTAAATGGTGTGACTGTGTCAAGCAAGACAATAGTGGTACTGTATCTGAATGTTATGGGTTTGTTTTTCCTACTCATTCACATTAACTTACATTTTTCCACATCAAGAGCCAGCTACCATTCATCACACCAACTAGAAATTTTGTCTAGGTCATCTTGTATCAACCTACAGCCACTACCAGATCGAGGGCCTCTCAGATGTATGGTGATGCCTGCACATTTTCGATTCCTGTTCTGGTGTAGATAACTGTTTTTATGCAAGGTGGGGCAACACCTCATGTTGTTCACACTGTGAAAGATCTGCTTAATTCAATCTTCCTGAAATATGTTTTCTTCGGAGATTTTCTAGATGCATGGCTTGCAAGGTCACCTCCAGGGATATTGAAAAAAATGTGTTTGTCACAGATGTTCAGTCTCTACTGAATCAGAAGATGAGAATGTTGGTCAGACTCCATCATTTTTATGGTGAGTACCAATCTGTCCTTTGCATAATATTGCTGATATTCCACTGTATACTTTCCATAATTTAGTTTTTAGTTGAGTCTTGTTAGACATTAACCACGCCAGTGGTGCACAGAAGTTCACTTTTGTAAAATTTTGTTGATAAGTTAGGGGGAGCTCACTAAACCACTGTCAAAATTTTGAGTTTTGTACATTTCTTTTCTTTATTAGAACGCCAACATTTTGCCAGTTTTGCAAAGATCCGAGTTATTAGATGCTATAGTGAGTAGATAATCATGCATATTGTTGATAGTATAATAGAAAGTCAAGTTAAGTAAAAAGTTCTCAATCTTGTATAATTGTGGCACACTTCAATATATAGAAGCAGTAATAAACAAATATAAGTTATATTTAAATCAGCACTCGTTGTAGTAAGATGGCTACAATTGGTAGGCAAGTTCTGTGTAACTGAAATATTGGACTGGTGGTCTGATAATTTTGTTTTAGTTTCAGTAAAAATAGAACTTGTTAATTTACAAAATTTCTGGAAGCTTTCAACTTGCTGCTTGGTGTGTAGCAAAAGATAATATTATTTTCTTCATTTGTGGAAAGTGATTTCAGGCATAATTTTTTCAAGAGAAAATATTTTTCAACACAGATGAAAAACTGCATAAACTGGGTTTTCAAAATATAAACAAAACTGATGACCCAAAATGCAAATGAGTCAGGGAGTCAATTAGCTGTAACTAATAATGAAATCTAAGTCTCAAAAAGTGAATTACTATGCAAATAACAGAAAATAATGAGAGAATTAAAAACTGAACTTTCAAATAAAAGTGTCCATGTCAAAGAGGCCAGTGCATGTAGTCAGCACATCGGTGTCCCAGCTGTTGTCAGTTCTCGTGCCCAGAGCAGAGCCGCTACTTCTCAGCAAAGTAGCTCCTCAGTTGGTCTCACAAGGGCTGAGTGTCCCCCTCTTGCGACCAGCGCTCGGTAGACCCTGGCGGTCACCCATCTAAGTGCTAGCCAAGCCCGACAGCGCTTAACATAGGTGATCTGCCGCGATCCGGTGTTACCATTGCAGCAAGGCCGTTGCCGCTGAGTATACAGTGCCTTTTAAAAGCAAAGCAAAAACTAAAGAAAAAGCTGAGCTGTTGTTATTTACAATAACTTGACAATGAACTGTATTTTCGTAAAAAAAAATAAGGTGGTAACGATAACGTCACCATTCTGAAACTCTGTTCTTAAGTGTGACATTTCAGCGCACTTTTATACCTACACTCAGTTGTAAAAACTACCAGAAAATAAAAATTTCAGTGTAATCCACCGAGTATACTTTTCTGTGGTTCGTGTAATCGCAAGTCATCTGTATAAACATGAAGTTCTACAACTATCCGTCAATGGTTCTCTGATTTTTGTACAAAATCGTTCAAATGGCTCTGAGCACTATGGGACTCAACTTCTGAGATCATCAGCCCCGTAGAACTTAGAACTACTTAAACCTAACTAACCTAAGGACATCACATACATCCACGCCCGAGGCAGGATTCGAACCTGCGACCGTAGCGGTCTCACGGTTCCAGACTGTAGCGAATAGAACCGCTCGGCCACTCTGGCCGGCGATTTTTGTATACTTTACGTGAATTTTACACCGGACATTATTGACTCGATGTTGAAAAATGAGACTCACTTCACTGCACGTCCGACAAGATCAGCAACATAATACCCCATACACTAAAACAAGACTGACAAATCACATTGCAGTTGAAATTAACGCCGTATTGTCACAACAATGTCAACGTCTATCGTACGGTACTGGTAATTTTTTGCAGTGTAGTTAGCGCACGCTAGTGAGAAGTAATTCGTCTGTTTGGGATTTTCCAAACAGGCCCCGCATGGTGTATGTTAGGTGACCAAGTACGTATTTAATATGGTCAAGACACCCTTCAAGTATCAGTGCTCTGATCAAGAGGTAGGATATGTCTTGAGGCATTAAGGGATCACAAATTTAGCATTGGAGGGCAGCATGGAGGGTAAAAATCGTAGAGGGAGACCAAGAGATGATTACACTAAGCAGATTGAGAAGGATGTAGGTTGCAGTAGGTACTGGGAGATAAAGCAGCTTACACAGGATAGATTAGCATGGAGAGCTGCATCAAACCAGTCTCAGGACTGAGGACCACAACAACAACAATAACAACAATCAAGAGTAGCCATTGTTCAGGTAGATATTTCATAGTACGTGTCTCCAGATTGGTGAACATAAGGTGTTAGAATTCCAGTCGTGTGTACGGTTGCAGCGACCTGTTGTCACGGAAGTCAGGGATAATCATGCAAAGATATTTTCCGGTTACAGGATGTCTGGTACCACAACCAAAGGACATCTTTTTTAAAAAATGAGTACCTAGTCAGGGCCCAAGTGTAAGAAGCAATAAAAAAAAGTTTCCGCAGCGTATACGCGACGTAGCTAGACTCAGTCGGGGGTACGTAAACACCGACATATAAGCCAGCGATCAGTGTGGCATTGGTGTCTTTCCGATGTGCGAATGCTAAATGCAGAAACGTGAAACATGGCGACGTTATTGCCCAAACAGGACCAAAGTGCTGTTCTTTCTTGGCTGCCGAAGGACAGACGTGTCTAGACATCCATCGGCGAATGATGAATGTATATGGAGCAGCACGACTGTCGAAAACTATTGTTGTGGAATGGTGTTGCTGCTGCATGACAACGCACGTGCCCATTTTGCAAATGCCGTGACGCACAAGTTACGCCAACTCAAACGGGAGACACTCGACCGCCCGCCCTGTTGTTCTGATCTCTCCCGGCGCCATTGTGACGCCTTTTGTCCTGTGAAAAACGGGGTCGACGATCGCTGTCGGACGAGGGCGTGCAGTAGCCAGTTATGGACTCCTTTACGCAAGAGGACAGGCTGTTTTGGCAAACAAGGCTCTTCTAACTGGTGTGGCGGTGTGATGTTTACCACAACGCTCATGGCGATTTTGTCTGATTGACATACCGATTCTGGAATCTAAGGCCTTCGAACGGAAACTTTTCGACCAGCTCTTGTAAATTTAATTATTTATGGTGTCGTTGATAACCTTGTTTGAAGTCCAGGTTTAGTATTCCAAGCTTGTGCAACACTTTTTCAATTTTTACCTTGGCATGCAGGAAACTACTTTGGAGATACTGATGTAAAAAAGGTATTGCCTTCTCCCTTACTCTTAACGACTAAGATACTATTTGTACATAGATAAATTCGAATGAAGTCAAATCGATTTTATTTTTTTTTAATTTTTTTCTGTTTATAATTTTTCGGTCGAGTTCGCTTGAATTTGGAAGAGCACTTGCCTGCTAAAGGCAAAGGTGCCAGATCTGAGTCCTCCCAGGAAGTTCCAACTTTCTATGTGCTTCCACACGAGCCACGATTTCTCTGATCTAGTCTTCGAAATACACTCCTGGAAATGGAAAAAAGAACACGTTGACACCGGTGTGTCAGACCCACCATACTTGCTCCGGACACTGAGAGAGGGTTGTACAAGCAATGATCACATGCACGGCACAGCGAACACACCAGGAACCGCGGTGTTGGCCGTCGAATGGCGCTAGCTGCGCAGCATTTGTGCACCGCCGCCGTCAGTGTCAGCCAGTTTGCCGTGGCACACGGAGCTCCATCGCAGTCTTTAACACTGGTAGCATGCCGCGACAGCGTGGACGTGAACCGTATGTGCAGTTGACAGACTTTGAGCGAGGGCGTATAGTGGGAATGCGGGAGGCCGGGTGGACGTACCGCCGAATTGCTCAACACGTGGGGCGTGAGGTCTCCACAGTACATCGATGTTGTCGCTAGTGGTCGGCGGAAGGTGCACGTGCCCGTCGACCTGGCACCGGACCGCAGCGACGCACGGATGCACGCCAAGACCGTAGGATCCTACGCAGTGCCGTAGGGGACCGCACCGCCACTTCCCAGCAAATTAGGGACACTGTTGCTCCTGAGGTATCGGCGAGGACCATTCGCAACCGTCTCCATGAAGCTGGGCTACGGTCCCGCACACCGTTAGGCCGTCTTCCGCTCACGCCCCAACATCGTGCGGCCCGCCTCCAGTGGTGTCGCGACAGGCGTGAATGGAGGGACGAATGGAGACGTGTCGGCTTCAGCGATGAGAGTCGCTTCTGCCTTGGTGCCAATGATGGTCGTATGCGTGTTTGGCGCCGTGCAGGTGAGCGCCACAATCAGGACTGCATACAACCGAGGCACACAGGGCCAACACCCGGCATCATGGTGTGGGGAGCGATCTCCTACACTGGCCGTACACCTCTGGTGATCGTCGAGGGGACACTGAATAGTGCACGGTACATCCAAACCGTCATCGAACCCATCGTTCTACCATTCCTAGACCGGCAAGGGAACTTGCTGTTCCAACAGGACAATGCACGTCCGCATGTATCCCGTGCCACCCAACGTGCTCTAGAAGGTGTAAGTCAACTACCCTGGCCAGCAAGATCTCCGGATCTGTCCCCCATTGAGCATGTTTGGGACTGGATGAAGCGTCGTCTCACGCGGTCTGCACGTCCAGCACGAACGCTGGTCCAACTGAGGCGCCAGGTGGAAATGGCATGGCAAGCTGTTCCACAGGACTACATCCAGCATCTCTACGATCGTCTCCATGGGAGAATAGCAGCCTGCATTGCTGCGAAAGGTGGATATACACTGTACTAGTGCCGACATTGTGCATGCTCTGTTGCCTGTGTCTATGTGCCTGTGGTTCTGTCAGTGTGATCCTGTGATGTATCTGACCCCAGGAATGTGTCAATAAAGTTTCCCCTTCCTGGGACAATGAATTCACGGTGTTCTTATTTCAATTTCCAGGAGTGTACTTAACTGAACTGTACGGTGGTGACACTATAATCCATCTACACGCTGTCGCAAACCGTATTTCCTAAACATTCTCAAAGGCGTTTCAAGAAAACAACGCTTTCTGTCCTCCAGACATTCCAATATGAGTTCACGAAGTAATTTCGTGATACTCCCGTGTTGATCGATCCTTTCGGTAACAAATCTGGCAGCGTGGTTCCGCATTTCTTCGGATCCTTACTTTAATTATACCCGGTGGGAATCCTGAACACACGATCGGTACACAGGAATTGGTCGCGCACTTATTTTGGAGCGGTCTACTTTACGCAGAGTGATGCTAAACGGGGACAAAGTGCAAAAAACGATCCCTGAGAATATAAGGAGCAAAAACCGTCATGTGGAGATATGGCCGGAAATGCTTTCCAAAGGAAGTACAGCCAACTGACAGCGGAAGTAGAAACCTCTTACAGTGTGGCTTCAGTGGTTGAAAGCACGTATGAGAACACCACCCAAATGGGAATGTTCTGGCTGTACTGGTGTTTCAGTTCCACATTTATGGGATGGAGAACCATCGTGTAGCAGCCACATTACTCTTCGTACCACCAAGGCATGTCTTCTAGCATGAAGACGCAGGATCACCCACATTAAGTGCAGATATGCCTCGCCTGGGAGGCCACACTTTAAGGCTGAATCAGTGCTGACGGTTCGCTGCCACCATACCATGGGGATTCCCTGTAGCCCACAGGTGAATATACTGAAGATATCGCCCCTCGTAACAGGAAACCTCATCTGTAGGTAGGATGGATGTCAGAAATTCCAGCACCATTGTGGCCTGCGATGAACTAGCGACAAAGCAGTCGCAATGTAGCGTAGATCGCAGTTAAAAAGGCCTGTACGCCTTGTAAGTGATACAGATAGTAGCAGTTTGTTGTGGAGATTGTTCCACATGGCCGTCCGGTTTATTCCAGGCTGCCAGGCTACCTGCTTCGCATTGATTCCGGGACCATTGTCAAAGATCTGTTATCTCCACCACCAAGTGGGTTACTTCATTTGGAACGCGTTTCTAGCCGTGGGTCCGTGTGACGTTACCCTCTGGGCATTGTTTCTTGCAGTTCGCAGGAAAAATCACGCTGTTGGTGAGCTACTGTTTCCTAAAATTCTTCCGATCAACCGAAAACGACCATTCGCCTTCCATAAAACCGATGTTGCGTCTTCGTTCCGTTTGCTGTCTCTACGCAACGTCTCTCTCAGATACATAAACGACAGATAGCTTATGTGTACTTCTGTGGGACACTCCTGAATGTATCCTTTGGCTCTGAGAAACACTCAGGACAATACACTGGCTTCTATTACTTAAGAAGTCTTCGAGCCACTCATTTATGTGTGTACCCGTCCCATCTGCTCGTTCCTTCGTTAACAGTCTGCAGTGCTGCAAGTGGTTGCTTGCTTTAATCATAGATATATATCCAAGTGATACTAAATGTTATCATCTTTACATAAAGGAAAGTATTATCTTCGCAACAATCTTCAAGTCGTGTGTTACACCCTTAATTTTTGTATGAAATTAGTGAAGATACTCATACAGTTTTTGTTGCCTATGTCTAGGGTCACTTTCAGACAAGTTTTTATTCGTCCTTTTATAACTACAATCGTGTTGATAAATCTTACAAAAAATGACAAACACAAATCAGAGAAGGGATGGAGTTTGATTGGAAAAGCATTTATTTGTGTGAAAACTAGACAAATTCTTCCCTCAATGAACCCCTCTTACAACGCAGTATTTGTTTACACGAATTCACTGTGAGGCCCAATTCTATCAACGTGGAATCAGCTACGACCAAGTCCACGACCAACTATGGTTCATGGTGAACAGGGAGCTGTGAATATCAAAAAATGGTTCAAATGGCTCTGACTTAACTTCTGAAGTCATCAGTCCCCTAGAACTTAGAACTACTTAAACCTAACTAACCTAAGGACATTACACACATCCATGCCCGAGGCAGGATTCGAACTTGCGACCGTAGCGGTCCCGCGGTTCCAGACTGTAGCGCCTAGAACCGCTCGGCCACCCAGGCCAGCTATGAATATCAATTAACAACCTTATGCCAGTGCAACAATACTTTACCCTTTCACGTCGATTGAGGCGGCAGGAGAAAACAGCACGCTGTGAGCAAGGAGCTGCGCGCTGCGGCAGCTGTACTGTTGTGACGCGTCCACGAAACCTTGCAAACTACGAGGACCGGCGCTCTGACTCTTAGAACACGGGAAACTTCTCTACTAGAGCCCTGAAACCCCGGCAGACTTCAGTGTAACCAACCAATTTGACTCACAGGTACTATGGCGAATGCTGGAATTGTCAGACGTCAGACGGCCGACTCAGGACAAATAGGTTCATCCTAGAGACACACGATATGTTCGAGATGATATGCAGTTCCACTGTCGGTACAACTCGAAACTGCCACTGGCTCTTAGTCCACCACAAGTCGCAAATCATAAGTCTCACCCAACAGGAAAACACCTGAAGCTCTGCACTAGGGGAGGACCAGTTGACGAATGAGGCAAATAATCGCAGACACTTCCCACCGAGCTGAATTAGTAGAACAAACCAGCCTCCACGAATCGAACTCTCTACTCACTGAATCTCCCCTCTTGACTGTTCTGCTGGCCTGGTAGCCAATCCAGAGACAGCATCGGGATTCCCACGCTGGGGAAGCAAGCTTGTGCTTTGCACATCCTGAGAAGAGCCAATCAGCTACTCAGAGTCTCCCTTGTCTGAAAAAAATATTATTTTAGATTAAGGAGGCGTCATTCTCACTGTAACCATCGCCACGTTTCGGCAAAAACGTCTACCTAGACGGGACCACAGTCCCTTATTTACGTAGATATATGGTCTTTCCAGGTCGACCATTTCTAATTTCTGAAAGAAGGCTTTTAAACTTCCCAGACAGTCATATCTGTGAAACATATGTTTTTTTCTGCTTGCATATGTTTTTTTATGCTCGCTAAAGGAACCTGACGACTTCCTGGTGTCAGAGGAGCTACAGCCTCGCTTCCACTAGAGACGTCCACCGGCTGATCTGATCGTATCGTCCCAGCTTCTAACATGAAGAGCCTGTAGTTTTGTGACTGCCCGACCATTTGCACAAAAGTTCAGATTACTGCAGTCTCTGTTAAATGGCTTCCTCCACATACTTTCCACCAACTGGCCACCTTCGCGATGGTCTGTCGCTTGGCCCCGATAAAATGTTTTGCGAACTGACGCACTTCTGCACCAACGCTAAGTGGGTAGAGTGGAGTACCATGGCCAAAGTCCCTCTGCAGGTGCAATTCACAAAGCGTTGCTTCCCTGAATCACTCGCACAGCCAGGTCACTGGGCACAACATTTATGGCCCACAATCCATCTTTCTCCCTGTTCTCCGTCGCCTCCACTACGATCCCTTAGGTACAAGTTCTCTACAGGCTATACATGCAATTGTATGAACATTCTGCTCACAATCCTCGTTTTAAAAGATCGTAAACCACACAAACCAAATGTAGTATTGGGGAACATGGAGATCATGACCTAAAATATGAACGTTACTCTGACAAACGGTGTAGTTAAAGTGAGAGAGTGGCGTGCCACCTCTTAGTGGGGCATCATGTCAAACGCTTTCCGGAACTCTAGAAATATGGAATGCAACCCTTCATCCATGGCTAGCAGGATATCGTGTGAGAAAAAGGCGAGATAAGTTACTGCGCACAAGCGATGATTTCTAAATCTGTGCTGGTTTGTGGACGGGAGTCTTCCCGTCACTAGAAGACGTATTACATTCCAGTACAGATAAGCCTCAAATTTTTTCGTGCAGACTGACGTTAATGATATTGTTCTGTAATTTTGCATATCAGTACTTCTAAAGTACTTGTAGATAGGAGTCACCTGCGCTTTTTTACAGTCGCTTGGGACTTTTCCCTGAGATTCGCAATAAATGTAAGCTAAGCCACTGCTGAAGAATACTTTCTGTAAGACCGAATTAGGATTCACCCACGCCTCGCGACATTTCTTCTCATCTCTTTCAGTGGTGTTTCAACACCTGAGATGTCTCTTTCTAAGTACTCCAGATAGGAGTTGGCGCGGAGATCTATCAATTTTAAAAACGAAACTTAAATTTTCAGTTTCCGTTTTACTGTCTCCTACTGCCATACCAGACTGGTCGACAAGTGACTGGATAGAAACCTACGACCTGCTTAGCGATTTCACATACGGCCAGAGTTTTGTATGTATTTCCTCAAGATCATTCGCTAACTTATGGCGATGGAAGTTGTATGCTTCGCGCATCCACGAATTTTTACTAACATTTCCTATATGGAATTTCTGCGTTAATTTTTGAAACGACAATTTATCTCAGCATTTTCCACATTATGTTATTAAACCACGGCGAGTCTTTTCCGTCCTTTAACCACTTAATTCGCATTTACCTTTAGACTTTGCCCATAATTTCTCTATGTTCATCATACGGGAATTAAACGTTGTCGTTCCATTGTAGATTGTTAACAACTGCTTATCTGCCCTTTGCAGCATAAAAGTTCTCCGTTCCTGATGACCATTTCCTTCTCGCTAGGCGTGCATTTGCGATCTTCATTTTATAATGGGAAAAATTTTTAGGTTTCTGTTACTATACTACTTATTTGTGAAGTTGGTTATGCAGAATTATAGTTCCATTTTAATTGCAACCAAAATGAGACCAATAAGACAACTTTACAAAATATAAAAAGTTTCAGAGGTAAACACATATAAACAACTTACACAATTCATTTGGGTTTGTAAAGCGGTGAAATTACGTCAGGTCAGAGCATTGTCTCATGACAACGATAAGAAGGCGTACTTGTCCCATATATAAAAGAATAACATAAATTGCAATTACACATGAATCAAATTATCCCGCAAAGAAGAAAGTGTAGTGTCTAAACACTCCACCGAAAGGGTTTGAAAGATTCGCTTGAAAGCTTCTATGATGACCTAGTAAAGCAGTCGCACCTGAGGGAGACTATATGATTATGTAGACAGGGAAACAAACGAGCTATACTAAAAAGTAAACTACACCGCTGTGAAGTACCTGAATATAGCGAGAATCTACTGCAAAATATGAAACTACTGAAAGTAACGGATCTGACCAAAGTCCCTTAATAGCGACGTAGTGTATTAGTAGCTCAGTTTCACGTAAAGCGGTAGAAACATGAAAAAGTTAAATAATCAAAAGAAGAAAAATTTTCTAACTCGGGAGTCTAAAAGATGCAGTGCAATGAATGCCCAATGCAGTCAGTGGGTCAGTCAGGTTGAACCTTCCAAACTAGCTTTAGGGAACACGTAACTGCGTTTAGACACAACCGCTAAAGAACACGTAAATGTGTTTAGACACAACAGCTCCAATAAATCTGCCATAGCTACTCACATTAACGGCAAAGTACATGCTTTTCACAAAGCAGATAATAAGATAATAATACTTCACAAACTAAACAAAGACTACAAATTAAACCTCTATGGAGAAATCGGAAATATGAGCAGAAGACACTCAATGACAAAGCTGAGGCAGTAGCTGTGAACATTTTAAAAAGGTTCTGAAGCATGCTAGTCGATGCACAGTAACTTTTCCTGCCAGTTTTTCAGTGACTTAAATCATGAAAACAACTCCCTAATTTACGGTCGCAGGTTCGAATCCTGCCTCGGGCACGGATGTGTGTGATGTCCTTAGGTTTAAGTAGTTGTAAGTTCTAGGGGACTGATGGCCTCAGAAGTTAAGTCTCATAGTGCTTAGAGCCATTTGAACCATTTGAACCAACTCCCTAATCAGTATATCGATATATCAACTAATAAATATGGTGCAATAATGTTTTTTAAGCCTTTCATTTTTTGCATATTTCTTGTAACAATGATATCCTAAGAGAATAGGTTGTAAAGATATAAAAACTGGTATACATGTTATTTGTATCTTCGATGCGAAATGCAAGCTGGTAAAGAATGTCCCTTGACGTACAAGGCACTATTTCTACATCGGTACAATATCCGGACTGTTATATTGTTTCGTGTTAGCGTGACACCTAAAGATGAAAATATGTAGACTGTTTATGACGACCCTTAGGGTTATTCTCAATAGAAAATCTTGTAAGGAGCTTTCTTATTGCTTAAAATGTGTAATTCCAGTGCCATAATACGTTAACAAATGCCAGTTTTGTCATCATTTGTGGTGAAATGAAACCCAGGACAGACGACAGCTACAAGCAGCAAACAAAAATATAATGCAATCCATTGATCGACCTGAAGATGACGGTGGAAGCCCTGGAAACGCGACGTGGGAGAAAATAAAAGTGAGTGACACAAATAATTGTTTTAACCGATCCTTTATGTTTTAATTTATCTTTTAAGGCGATCCTCTGCTTATAAGAACACTACAGATAATAAGCAGAGAAGCGTCTGTGGTTGTATGATGTTTTTATTCCCTTGAAGAGTCTGGCGATCGTTGGTTTTGATTTATCAGCATTTACAGAACTGCACTTGGACGGAGGGAATTTTTCACTAGAACAAACTGACCTAACTAAGAAAGGAAGCAAGTCGAAAACAAAAAGTACTCGGTCATCACTTCGGTCTCGTAAACGATTCTTAACTGCTTTCTTTTTAACCAGCGCCCCGCAATCGCTGGCACTAACGCCTTCCACTTGCTGTTGGTTCAAAAATGGCTCTGAGCACTATGGGACTCAACTGCTGTGGTCATTAGTCGCCTAGAACTTAGAACTACTTAAACCGAACTAACCTAAGGACATCACATACATCCATGCCCGAGGCAGGATTCGAACCTGCGACCGTAGCAGTCGTACGGTTCCGGACTGCGCGCCTAGAACCGCGAGACCACCGCGGCCGGCTATTTGCTGTCGCCCAGAACACTCGCGTACGAGGTCGTGCAACGATCCAGCTGTGCAGCTATTCGTCGGCTGCATTTTATCGTTTCCGCGCGTAGTAAACTCGGTTACTGGGGAGTATAGAGCCCTCAGGGTGCGGATAATGGCCGCTGTGCCGGTAACCAGGTTGGTGCCAGCGTTCCACCTATTTGTAGTCCGTTTCCCGAGCCGTGGAAGCCGTGGCGAATCTGATTAGGGAGCCCGATACTTCGGCTGTGGCCGAATTGTGGACCGCTGCGCCACGTAAAATTTTGATGCAGGCGTGGTTGGCGCGCATCGACCAGCTAACAGGTAGCGGCGCCAACCACTGGGGATGCAGGGTCGACCAAGCGCCTCCCGTTACACCCTTACTCGTCCTTCCCACTGCATTTCATGGAGGATTTCCAAGAGACTAACCTGCTTCGTGGAAACAGCACACAATAGTTAGGACAGGCTAAGAGTCCTTTATGTGTGAAATAATTCTTGCGTACATGAATTGGAATGATCACATAGGCTGAGTCATGGGTTCAGGGGTACAGGGGTGGCAAACTTCGGTTCGCTGGTAGGATACTGGGAAAATTTAATCAGTCATGACACCCGTCCGACAATATGGGACTTAACATCTGAGGTCATCAGTCCCCTAGAACTTAGAACTACTTAAACCTAACCAACCGAAGGACATCACACACTTGCATGCCCGAGTCAGGATTCGAACCTGCGACCGTAGCGGTCTCGTGGTTCCAGGCTGAAACGCCTAGAACCGCTCGGCCACACCGGCCGGCCGACAATATTCCTCAAGTATTTAGGATCCATACTAAAGAAGACTAACTGAGGGTATATAAATGTATACAAAGAAGGGCTGCACGGATGGCCACAGGTTTGTTTGATCCAGAGAAGAGTGTCACAGAAGTACTGGAAAACATGAACTGCCAGACATTTAAACATTTTTTTCATTTTGGTCTTCAGTCTCAAGATTGGTTTGATGCAAGTCTCCACGCTACTCTATCCTGTGCAAGCCTCTCGCTGCATAACTACAACAAGCTACAGCCATTTCATCCTGCTTACTGTGTTCGAGGCTTGGTCTCCCTCTACACCCCTCAGCTATTATAGCTTCCATCCCCTCCCCCCCTACCATCCATGCCCCATCACCAACCCTCCTCCCCACACTTACACACACACACACACACACACACACACACACACACACACACACACACATACACACACACACTCACACAGTTCCTTCTATTACAAAATTGACGATTCCTTGACGCCTCGTGAAGTGTCCTATCAACTGAACCATCTATTAGTCAAATTGTGCCGTAAATTTCTTCGCTCCCCTATTCGATTCAGTGCCCCCTCAATAGTTATTCTATCTACACAGATAAGCTTTAGCATTCTTCTGGAGCACTTCATTTATAAAGCTTCTATTGCCTTCTTGTCTGAAATGTTTATCGTTCATGTTTCTCTTCCATAGAAGGCTACACTTCAGATAGACATCTTTAGATAAGACTTGCCGCACTTAAATTTATATTCGATGTTAATTAATTCCTCTTCTCAGAAATGCTCTTCTTTCTATTGCCAGAATGCATTTTATATCATCTCTATTTTGGCTGCCGTCAATTATTTTGGTGCCCTAATAGCGAAACTAATCTATTATGTTTAGCACTCTCAGCATCGCCTGATTTAATTCGACGACATGCGTGTATTACAACACACCGTCCGTCCAGAAAACGTCCGAGAGACTGATTTTATTCCCACTGTATAAACGACGTCACTGCAGCAACTACAGTGGCAGCTTGGAGCAACTACTGTAAACATCAGACCAGCATTCTTCTATTGCATCGTTTCGGCCGATACTGCAAATAATATGAGACCTTAGATAAAATATAGTATTGGTTGCGAATGTTTTTGTTTTCAAATTTCGATGGCTTCTTTCGCCTGCGGCAGCCGTCTTCAGATCTGCTTCGATCATTCAGGCAGTGTTAAGTAATGGTAGTGTGGGCGTGGGGTGTGAGTATGTAAGGCGTCAGGCAAATCCAACACCTTCCATGAAAACCCTGACATTATAAGCAAATCAAGTAGTATGTCAAAGAGCTCCGAATAAATCGTGACATTAAATTAACCAAAGTAATACGAGTAACGAGTGAGCAAATGGAATACCAAAGACTAACACAAGAATGCCTAAATGCATGTCGTACCTTCCCACCGTGAGACCGATGCAGTTCCGAGGGGAGAAACGAGAACAGAAGCCGAGAGCAGAACCGTGTTAAGCTGGAAGGCCCTACGATAAGGGACGGACTGGACACCCACGCCGCCAGCATACCTGTAAGACTACCACCCGCACGTTTTAGCGTGAGACTTTTTCGCGTCTCTGTTATGTCAAGGACCACCCCTCAGCCCATGTTAAAAGCTAGAGCCCCCCAGAAAAACGGAATAGATCTTACGATAACACAAAAAGGGCCACTACCACCTGCAAGTTTTAGCGTGAGACTTTTTCGCGTGTCTGTTACATTAGGACCACCCGCCAGCCCATGTTAAAAGATAGAGCCCTCCAGAAGAACAGTATAGATCTCGCGATAACGCTAAAAGGGCCACACCATCTGCAGGTTTTAGCGTGAGACTTTTTAGCGTCACTGCTACTTTGCAGACTTTAAAAACATTGCCCCACCACGAAAAGTATAACGTTTCTCATTGGATAGACAGAATTTTTGTAGGCGGAGCTTAAGGTTAACATTGAGACCCTGATTGGTCAGATGAAAACACAGCCAGATAGTATTCTTTTTTAAACCAACTTCGGTAAATTGTAGTAAGGAGAAGTTAGAAAAGAGTTGCTTCCGAGATGGCGAGGTGAGCGGAGCTGTGCTGCCTGCCGCTGCCCTGACGCTGCCTAAACACCGACAAGGTAATGAACGCACGCGATGCCGCATTTTTGAGCGCATAAGGCTTCACTCAGAACTGCAGAAGTCTCATCTGTTACACCCCCTTTTTGCGTAATCCCCTAGTGTCGATCGTCAATTAAAGCTCATGGTGTTCACATTTGCCACTTGAAGTAAAAATCTGAAACGCGATGATTTCTATGTTACAAATTATTGAGTAGCCACATCAGCCACTGTAATTTACGACAAGTTAGATAAGTAATTAAAGATAATTGAGGGTCACTGCAGACCATTTTGATAGTTTTCTCTTTTGTGAAACTTAAATTAAACCTAGATTATAGATGTGATATGGCATAGGTCATCCTTCGATCGATTGTAGAACTTGGAAACCCATTCAGGGAATAATCCTTCACATTTTTGTTGAACGTAGTTGGTTTTTACCATCCTGTATTAAAACATTTCCTTTTATCAATAGTACAATATAAACGATGTTTTGTGAGTAGAATAAAATTTCCAATGGTAAACTTAACTGCTTTTTCGACGTTATTTTACCAGCTAACTAAAAATAGGAAAGCCTTGAACCCCTTCCACTAAATTTAGTTAGTATTAAGATTCTTTTACAGGGAGTGCAGTGGAGCTGACGCTGAGATCATTTAGTATTTGGTTATATCATCGCTAGTCTCACTGAACTCTTCTGAATTCTACATGTCATGTGTGGTCTGCGTCTCCTTACCAGCAACAGATCCCAGGTTCAAACTAATCAATTCCCTAAGAAACACGCTCAGAGCGTCATTGCGCGAAAGTGGTAGGGAGACACGATATAGAACAAACAGACACCACCATGAATGTTTAGAAGTATTGTTGTGTCACACGCGGCGATGGAGCAACACTTCAAAATCAGGTGTTCAAGAGACTCTCCAGAATGCCTTAAAGAAGACAGAAGTTTGTCTTGTGCATTTTGATTCCGGGACAAAAACCAGACTGGAGGATGAACGACGAGAGCTGGTGTGTCGCTCATTCTTGAGGCGGATTCAAAAAATGGTTCAAATGGTTCTGAGCACTATGGGACTTAACATCTGAGGTCCTCAGTCCCCTAGACTTAGAACTACTTAAACCTAACTAACCTAAGGACATCACACTCACCCGTGCCCGAGACAGGATTGGAACCTGCGACTGTAGCAGCAGCGTGGTTCCGGACTGAAGCGCCTAGAACCGCTCGGCCACAGCGGCCGGCTCAGGCGGTTTCGCACGACCCACAGGTGGATACTGGACTAGTACCTCAGATACACTCTACGCGGACATTTAGACACTTTGTCCCACTTGCACATAGAATTTACTCTAGATGCACACAGATGGCGTACGCTGATTCCGTCCTGGTGGCGGGCGGCTGTGTAGGGGGCGTAGGGGGGGGGGGGGAGAGTGAATAAGGGACTGATGACCTCAGACACTTAATCTCCTTAAGGGAGAACGACAGGATGAGAGACGAAAATACTGCTCAAATTCAGGATTTCATTTTTCCCAGTACTGGAATGTAGCAGACAAATTGGATTTCCTGCAATGAATAAAGCGTACATTGAAATTTTTATTGGTATTTTTATCGTAAAATATTAATATCTTCACTGTGTAATTGGAACTTTCCCGAGGCAGCTCTGAAAGGAGGTAGATCGACGGTTGTAGCTGTAACTCCGACTGTGGTTATTACAAATGGTTCAAATGGTTCACATAACTCTGAGCACTATGGGACTTAACTTCTGAGGTCATCAGTCGCCTAGAACGTAGAACTAATTAAACCTAACTAACCTAAGAACATCACACACATCCATGCCCGAGACAAGATTCGAACATACGACCGTAGCGGTCGCTCGGCTTCAGACTGTAGCGACTAGAACCGCACGGCCACTCCAGCCGGCTTTATCATTACAGACGTATTTTAGTTCATCATACGGCTTCGCAAAAAAAAGTGCGAAATTACAGATATTCTAAAAAATTTCACTTTTTGGCTCCCTTTTTGTGGCAGAAAAAAATATTAACGTTAAAAAATCAGCTACGTTGAACTGAAGAGAATTCAGTTTGCTTCAAGGAGAGCAAAAATCATTAAAATCTGATGAAAACTGTAGCATGGGCGACGACAACCATGCCAAGAAAAATGGTTTTGACAAAAACGCTTTTGAAGTTTGACAAGTATTTAACATAAAAAAAGAAGGGACAAAGCTTGAAAATTGCCTAGTCCATAATAAGTGTCGTCCCGGATAGTGGATGGCAGCTTTCTGCTACTCTGAGCTGATACGCTCTCATTTTCGTCCTCGAAGCACTTTTTGTCGCTGAGTGCATCGCCGCTGGCGCCAATGTCTTCACAGAATCGGCATGTTTCACCTCCGATTTTGATTCGAAGGGCATTTGCCAGGTGTCTTAATACAGTACAGCCTACACTGAAACAAACATAAGGCCAATATGAAGGAATGTTGACAATTTCGCGAGGGCTGGATGTTATTTTGGAGCGTATATCCAAATGACTCTCTTGAAACTATCATTCACAATTTGAGTGAAACCACCCAAACAACGTTCCATCAAATGAAATTTACTCAAATCGGTATAAATGCGGGTGATGGCATCGATAATGACTTGTGGCAAAGGCGTTTTGTCTTTATAACTTTTCATTTCACCGTTTGCTTTGGCTTCAAACCCTCACAGAATCGTTACTTTTTGGAGTTCGCACATGATATTTTGGGGAATAATTCGTCAATGAATATACATTCCAATTACGTGATAAAAATATTTCGTGTTTCTCGACCATCACCCTTTCGTTCCCGCTTAAACACATAATCAGCAGCAGGCGCCGAATACAAAGGACGCGTGGACGCCTGCCACGACGTGACTGAGATGCAAAGTGTGGACAGTTCTCCGGTGCAAGAAAAACTTCACGGGCGACGGGACTTGGTGTTATCATTACGGACCTACCACAATACAGCAAAGTGAAGAAGTTCACACGAAGGGTCAACATTTCAACGGTATAACAGAAATTCAAAAATTTGACGTACGATTTGAACTACATTCCAATCTATGACTTCACTGACAGTCTCAGGTGATTGAATGAAATTTCTGTGCGTATTACTCAACTGGGGGGAGACTACGTAAAACACGCTAGCATTGAAACGACCATCTTAACTTTTCTCTATTTTTTATTAATACTCTCTGGAAACTTGTTGCACTAACGGGGTAATTAACTCTTCCATATCCTTTCCCGTACTCTGATAGAATGACAACGTCATCCAGAATCTCAAACCAGTCATCGAGCTGAAGACTACATAACAACAACAGTCTGTTGTGGGCCTTTCGTTGGATGGTTAGTAGGTGCGCTTTTCGCGTCGGTCGCAGGTTTGAATCCTGCCGCGGGCATGAATGTGTGTGCTGTCCTTAGGTTAGTTAGGTTTAAGTAGTTCTAAGTTCTAGGGGACTGATGACTTCAGATGTTAAGTCCCATAGTACTCAGAGCCATTTTTATTAATCATAATTCTCAGCTTCTTACCTATATCTTACGAAACTAACTTATTAATAACAAATAAGAGACTCCTTTTTCATCTTATCTTATTACAAATACCATTTTATTTGTTTTATGTAGTTATTCAGCGGAAATTTGTATACAGCATTGTCATAGATAATAATCGTGACCACTGCGGAAGCCCATTATCTGTGCCCTCCGTGCAAGTTGACTTTCCTCAACGAATTTAAATTCCAAAACGAGAAACATATTTGTCACTGCCGCCTTGAATTGTGGTTTAGCTAGTGCTGCCACGGCCTAAAGTGCTTACTCTTTTAAAATGTTAGTCTCATTAAAGTTAGAGGTTACGTGGCCCTGTTGACAATCCTCGATCTCTGCTCATTGTACCAGCCAGGACAAACATTCCGAAAGGAAAACTCATTTTTGGACACATGGAAATGTACATACAAGGATTTATCACAAATTCATGATTATTATTTCACGTCGTTCGGTTCATTTTTAAAGACTTTTTCTTCGTTTCCACAACTACTCTCATCCCAACGACTACACTTACGCCAAATACTGTCATTATTTACAACTAAAAATTCGAAAGTTTCCCGTGGCGTAATGTTGCTGCATTAGTTCATAGCGGTTTTGGTTGGTATGTTGGTATTCCGGTTGCTACCGGTTAATTTATCGATTTCCAATTTTTTATTTTAGTTCACTTCTGCTATTTGAGAGCCACATATTGTACAGAAACCAGATGGCAATTATAAGAGTCGAGGGGTATGAAAGGGAAGCAGTGGTCGGGAAGCGAGTGAGACATGTCGGAGGGCACGTCCATCGGGAAACGGAGTTACTTGAAGCCTATTCGGTTATCCTGTAAATTAGGCGAGTGCAGAATGATTTCCCAATGCAGACCCCATATGGTGTTTTTTGTCAACCTATCAGCATGTGGACAGGCGTTATCGTAGAGTAGCATCACTTCACGTAGTCTTCTTGGTCGTTGTTCTTAGACTGCACGTACAAGACGTCTCAGTTGTTGAATATGAATGTCAGCAGTGATGGTTAAACCTCGGGGGAGCAATTCGTAGTACACCATACAGCCGCTATTCCACCAGATGCATAACATTACGTTTTGTGGACGAACGCAGGTCTTCGTACCGGGAGTTGCTGCTTTGTTTAGGTTCAACCGTTCCTTTCTTTCCTTCATGTCAGCGTATTGACACCACTTCTAGTCACCAGAATCGATACAGGATAGGAATGGTCAGTGGTGTTCACAGCCAGTTAATGGCGAGCATGCAAAGATACACCCCGATTTTTGTGACTTTGGCTTCGAGCATGTGGTACGCCTGCCTCCATTTCGAACGTTCCTCCCACGATGGTGGAATGATCATAGTTCATCACATAGCCCAAACCCCGAACGTCTTCCTGAACGTGGAGTGTCACTAATGTCAAAACGATCCTCCTTACAACGATAAAACCATTTTCTCGCCTTGCTCTGTCCGGTGGGAATATCCCCATACAGGGCGCAAATGTTTCTGGCTGCCCCCGGTGCTCTCGCCGCTCCGCTTAAATCAAACAGAAGAATACGTCGGAAATGGTCCGATTTCCCCATGTGGCACTCCATTTTCTAGCGTCCACAGCTGCACTCACTATCTCCAAATGACAAAATGACAATGTTGTTGTTGTTGTGGTCTTCAGTCCAGAGACTGGTTTGATGCAGCTCTCCATGCTACTCTACCCTGTGCAAGCTGCTTCATCTTCCAGTACCTACTGCAACCTACATCCTTCTGAATCTGTTTAGTGTATTCATCTCTTGGTCTCCCTCTACGATTTTTACCCTCCACGCTGCCCTCCAATACTAATTTGGTGATCCCTTGATGCCTCAGAACATGTCCTACCAAGCGATCCCTTCTACTAGTCAAGTTGTGCCTCAAATTTCTCTTCTCCCCAGTTCTGTTCAGTACCTCCTCATTAGTAATGTGATCTACCCATCTAATCTTCAGAATTCTTCTGTAGCATCACATTTCGAAAGCTTCTATTCTCTTCCTGTCCAAACTATTTATCGTCCACGTTTTACTTCCATACATGGCTACACTCGATACAAATACTTTCTTAAAAGTCTTCCTGACACTTAAATCTATACTCGATGTTAACAAATTTCTCTTCTTCAGAAACGCTTTCCTTGCAATTGCCAGTCTACATTTTATATCCTCTCTACTTCGATCATAGTGAGTTATTTTGCTCCCCAAATAGCAAATCTCATTTGCTACTTTAAGCGTCTCATTTCTTAATCTAATTCATTCAGCATCACCCGATTTAATTCGGCTACATTCCATTATTCTCGTTTTGCTTTTGTTGATGTTCATCTTATATCCTCATTTCAGGACACTGTCCATTCCGTTCAACTGCTCTTCCAGGTCCTTTGCTGTTCTGACAGAATTACAATGTTGTCAGCGAACCTTTAAGTTTTTATTTCTTCTCCATGGATTTTAGTTCCTACTCCAAATTTTTCTTGTGTTTCCTTTACTGCATGCTCAATATACAGATTGAATAACATCAGGGATAGGCTACAACCATGTCTCACTCCCTTCCTGACCACTGCTTCCCTTTCATACCCTTCGACTCTTATAATTGCCATGTGGTTTCTGTACAGCGTTGTCAGACTGTTGTAAGGAAGGATATATTATTGTTGGCTAAAGTCTCTTTTATTTTTGTTTGTTATGGAAAGAATCTACCATCTTATGCACCAACCGAATGCAGGGTAAGTCAAAAATGACTTTACAGCTTTGTAATGATATAGAAATTTATTGATACTACAGGATCGGTAGCTGTATCATTTTGTATCAAACAACCTGAAGATTGATAAATGAAAAGCACCACTTTGCTTTAGTTCTACAAAACTGGTGCTTTTCATTTATTATAATGTTTTTCTACCAAGAATCGACGGAAGATTCTGTTAACATGAACCTCAAGGTTGATTGACGTAGTGCAGCAGTACGCCATTCCTCCACCATTTCGTAAAAGTGGCATGGTGATCACTCACAACTGTAGACTTTGGGAGAGCGAAAATCCACATGCAACCCTGGAACACGCACGTGACAGTTCCAAACCTAATGCGTTTTGTGCTCTTAGAAAACTGAAAGTCTACGGGCCTTCATTCTTTGAGGATACAACTGTCACTGGTATTGAGTATCTGTATATGCTTAAAAACTTTTTTTAATTTGACAGATTATTGAAGATGACCGAGTGACATGATTTACTACCAGCAAGACGATGCACCGCCTCATTTCCTCACAGAATTTCGAGGTTTTCTCGATAATCGCTTGCCAGGTCAATGAATTAGCTGTGAAGGGCCAGTCACATAACTACCTTGCTCCCCCCAGACTTGAAACCACTGTATTTCTTCCTCTGGGGTTTCATTAAAGAGCGTATGTATGTTTCTCCCGTATCAAACAGTTTAGGCGACCTGAAAAATCGAATCTAGGCTGCTGTTGCACAAGTTAAAATTCATTTGCTGCAGCGAGTATAGGAAGAAATTGATTGCCATGGGACGTCATCCGCATCACAGATGATAGCCACATCGAATCAAAATGACACTTGACACTTTTACGTGAATAATGAGGAAGTATTGAATAGGATTGGGGAGAAGAGAAGTTTGTGGCACAACTTGACCACAAAAAGGGACCGGTTGGCAGGACATGTTCTGAGGCATCAAGGGATCACCAATTTAGTATTGGAGGGCAGCGTGGAGTGGCGACACCTACAACGTGCTGACATGAGGAAAGTTTGCAACCGATTTCCGATTTCTCATACACAAACAGCAGTTGACCGGCGTTGCCTAGTGAAACGTTGTTGTGATGCCTAGTCTAAGGAGGGGAAACGCGTACCATCACGTTTCCGATTTTGATAAAGGTCGGATTGTAACCTATCACGATTGCGGTTTATCGTATCGCGACATTGCTGCTCACATGGGTCGAGATCCAATGACTGTTAGCAGAATATGGAGTCGGTGGGTTCCGGAGGGTAGTACGGAACGCCGTGCTGGATCCCAAAGGCCTCATATAACTAGCAGTCGAGATGACAGGCATCTTATCCGCATGGCTGTAACGGATCGTGCAGCCACGTCTCGATCCGTGAGTCAACAGATGGGGACGTTTGCAAGACAACAACCATCTGCACGAACAGTTCGACGACGTTAGCAGCAACATCGACTGTCAGCTCGGAGACCACGGCTGCGGTTACCCTTGACACTGCATCACAGACAGGAGCGCCTGCGATGGTGTACTCAACGACGAACCTGGGTGCACGAATGGCAAAACGTAATTTTTTCGTATGAATCCAGGTTCTGTTTACAGCATCATGATGGTCGCATCCGTGTTTGGCGACATCGCGGTGAACACACATTGGAAGCGTCAATCTGTCATCGCCATACTGGCGTTCACCCGGGGTGTTGGTATGGGGTGCCATTGGTTACACGTCTCGGTCACCTCTTGTTCGAATTGACTGCACTTTGAACAGTGGACGTTACATTTCAGAAGTGTTACGACCCGTGGCTCTACCCTTCATTCGATCCCTGCGAAACCCTACATTTCAGCAGGATAATGCACGACCGCGTGTTGGAGGTTCCGTACGGGCCTTTCTGGACACAGAAAATGTTCGACTGCTGCCCTGGCCAGCACATTCTCCAGACTGAAAACGTCTGGTCAATGGAAGCCAAGCAACTGGCTCGTCACAATACGCCAGTCACTACTCTTGATGAACTGTGGTATCGTGTTGAAGCTGCACGGGCAGCTGTACCTGCACACGTCATCCAAGCTCTGTTTGACTCAATGCTCAGACGTATCACGGCCGTTATTACGGCCAGAGGTGGTGGTTCTGGGTACTGATTTCTCAGGATCTATGCACCCAAATTGTGTGAAAATGTAATCACATGTCAGTTCTAGTGTAATATACTTGTCAAATGAATACCCGTTTATCATCTGCGTTTCTTCTTGGTGTAGCAAATTTAATGGCCAGTAGTGTATTTAAATAAATTACGATATCATTCCAAAACTGCTCCCTGACTAGCCCTGTATAATGAACAAATTGGAGCGCTTTAAGAGTGGTACACACATGACTGTCCAGTAGACACTGTGCGGTAGCTTGCTAAACAGTCGATGTAGAGCAGTCGTAAACAGTGGTGACCTCTACGCGAGGCGTCGCAACACGACGGCCATGGTCGTGCGGAGCGAGTGCCGCTGCAAACCCACAAAGCCGAGGCCAGCTGCTCGGTGGCATTACAGCGCGGATTTGCGCGGCTTACAGAGGGCGCAGATAACTGGAGGACGCCCTCTGCAGACGGGGAGGCGCCCCCCACTGGCTTTGTAACTCTGCCCCCTCTCCTTCTTTCTCTCTCTCCGCTCTCTAATTAAGCACTGCGGATGTAATTACGCACGGCCCGCTGCACGGAAGACCGGCGGCTTCAGAGTCTGCCCGTAGCGATTGCCGTCTCGCTGGTTTTAACTCGGGCGCCGTTCCTCAAAGCCTTGTGCGACTCCCAGCCAGCCCGGGCTCGGATGCTGCCTCTTTCTCCTCCGCTCTCTCAAATCTCGTTTTATGTCCATCCAGTCGACGGCGCCGGCGTCTCCTTCTGCGGACAAGTTACGGCACAACGAATCAGATAGGTTTACTAACTGACCGTGAAATGTGTGGACTGCCTGTCTCGCCGGCCGACTTTAAAGAGCACACTCGAGAAGCGCTTGCAACTCGATCCCAACCCATCACAAAAAAAAGCATTCGTCGAAATTACAAGCACAGGAAAATATTGATAAACGGTAGGGAAAGACTTAGGAACTGTCAATAAAATGCAGGCTGATTCATCCAATGGGATGTCCATTAGTTATGTAAGCGCAAAATGGGATGGGGGTGGAGGTGGGGGAAGAATCCTACAAAATCACAATTTGAATGATATATTAATACCTTCAGCTGCTGACGGGCGTTGATATATATCAACGGGGACAGGAGAAAATGAATGCCCCGACTGGGACTCGAACCCGGAATTTCCTGTTTACATGGCGGACGCTCGACCCATTTTGTTTTTAAAATTTTATTCGGTATGGTTCGTTGCGTTTGGTCTGGGCGGACGGCGCAAGACATCCGTTCAAACTGATAAAAAATGGTTCAAATGGCTCTGAGCACTATGGGACTTAACTGCTGTGGTCATCAGACCCCTAGAACTTAGAACTACTTGAACCTAACTAACCTAAGGACATCAGACACATCCATGCCCTAGGCAGGATTCGAACCTGCGACCGTAGCGGTCCCGCGGTTCCAGACTGTAGCGCCTAGAACCGCTCGGCCATGCCGGCCGGCCTCAAGTTGATCGTTGATTCCTTTACTCAGTGCTCTTTATTTATTTATTTATTTATTCATTTGTTACAGAGGACGAGCAGCATTCTGACCGAACACGCTGAGCTACCGTGCCGGCTTCCACCTGAGCCGCCGAGGGCACAGAGGATAGTGCGACTGCAGGGACTATTTCGCGCACGCCTCCCGCGAGACCCACTTTCTCACCTTGTATGTCCACACACTACATTCGTAGTGTCCCACCCCAACACACTCATTACTCGTGGAAGACATTTTTACCAAGTCCCGTAAGAGTTCTGAGAATATGTGTGCATCCGCACAGAAGAAGACGGTCATGGCCAGTATTGCCAGAACTACATAATTATATGGATATGATGTCTGTTCTTTCGGACATGTGCGCCGGCATATAAGTAGAAATCTCACCATATCTCATTTTAAAAGGGTGGGGAGCGGATACAATGAAAATCTCATGTCAACTATTTCATTCAGAGAATATACATTATTATGAAGGATAGCATTTTGTTTTGTATAATTAATCCAAATCATAGACAATACTGAAGTACCCACCCATCTTTCTGGCCCCTCTGAAATGAACTGAATGCATGCTCGGGATTGCCCGATTTGAGATTCCCCGATTTGAAACAAGTGTCTGCATAAATGTCAGATGTCATTAGGGGAGCTCTCTGGTGCCTTGGTCGATATCACAGCGTGTCAGTCACTGAGTCAATCGTGATATTATGCAACACATATAAAGCAGACGTTACTGCGTTCAACACGAATTTGTATCAAAACTCTTGCAATGTATATGTTCAGTGATATGAGGACAAGTCCCAAAACTAGAGCGAGGAAGAAAATTAATTCTGTTGAAGGAAGCTAATTAAGTTCAAGTTCACCGACAAGAATTCTCTTAGTGATCATATAAATCAAGAGATTCAAATTTTTCAAATGGCTCTGAGCACTATCGGACTTAACTGCAGAGGTCATCAGCCCCATAGAAATTAGAAATACTTAAACCTAACTAACCGAAGGACTTCACACACATCCATGCCCGAGACAGGATTCGAACCTGCGACCGTAGCGGTTGCGCGGTTTCAGACTGTAGCTCCTAGAACCGCTCGGCCACTCCGGTCGGCAATCAAGAGATTGAAAAGCTATGTAATCAAACGGTTCAAAGGGCATTACAAACAATGTTGTCATTCATCTGCAAAGTAAGTTAAGGTTCAAGGACATTTCATGTATATCATATACCAATAAAAGGACAGTTCTTTCGGTTTTTTAGGCACCCGTAAAACCCATTAATACTATTTACGTGGAGCCTTTTTGTCTGTCCGTGCGGATACTACTCAGGTTGGCATCTTTAAAAGAAAGTGTTTTAATCATGCGATAAAAACGCTATGTAATACACTTCCTAAATAAAACATGGTTTTATTAGAGAGTTTTAATCAATGTTTGGAACAGATAAAAAATTATTTTTACGTTGTTTACCCGACTACGAGGTAAACCTCACGTCAGAGGAAGGGGCATAGGCCTCGCCATATCTCTCCAAGGGGAGGAGGGGGGGGGGGGGCAAACTCTAAGGAAAACCCCTCATATTATTAATGTACGTCCCCGAAGCTGTTCATGTCAGATACTTCCTGGACCATTCCAAATATCATAATTATGTTTCCACAGAAATGAATTGTGAAAAAGCCCTCGCTACATTATGTGTAGTCGCTATTTATTATTACTTTAGTTACAGAGATACAGGCACCAACTTCGCCTTTTGAATCGAAACTGCAGTAATTTCTGCTGCTAGTAATGTAGTTGTAAAAGTGACAATTTTAGCAGCGTTTTACTCTTCAAAATCTGATTAGTAGTTTCGAATAAACTGTAACATTTAGAGCCGGCCGGAATGGCCGAGCGGTTCTAGGCGCTTCAGTCTGGAACCGCACGCCCACTACGGTCGCAGGTTCGAACCCGGCCTCTGTCATGGATCTGTGTGATGTCCTTAGGTTAGTTAGGTTTAAGTAGTTCTAAGTTCTGTGGGACTGATGACCTCAGATGTTAAGTCCCATAGTGCTCAGAGCCATTTGAACCAGTTTTTGGTAACATTTAGAACTTACGCTTTATCTGTTTTGAACATGAAACCGATTGCTGTCTTATGAGGAAGTTCGTAATTTCGTATCCAAATATGGAAACATGCCACGTCAGGCAAGGAGGAAATAGTGTTGCGCAGCTTAAGTGTATCACATTGTCGCCATCCTAATAAGGCAACGAATGAGTCGTGGCACAGTAAGAATATAAACTACTATTTAACCCTTTACCGTGATGCTTTGCAGAAATGCTAAGCAAAGTTTCAACTCTCTTTCCATCGTTGACACTGAAGTTCAACACTGGACTGCCTTGCAGTAGGACAACAATTATTTATGAAGGTAACTTAAAAGAATCTGCGACTAGAATACGCTACTGAGCTCCTGACGAGATATCGTGTGTTGCTCTGTGTAGCACTGTCAATCTGGCACACATTACTCTCTTCTGGTGACGACTGTTTGTTGTTGCACGCAAAAACACGTGAACATAAAAAGTATATAGTGCTTTTATAACCTTTGGAGGGATACTCCTCAATTCAGCTTGTACTTCTGCTACTAAATACATAACCAATAAATGAATCAGTTTTGTCTGCATATGTGCAATATTGCTCCTACCCACACCTGAACGAAAGACATAACAGGAGAATAAAAACTGGTTGTACTTTTGGTAATATAAGCATTTTTCAAAATTCAAGCTCCACACGTCTGCGAAAGGAAGAACTTGCTGGGTTTAACCAGCTCTCCACGCTAGACCATCCGGTGAAAACGTCTTCAACTCTGTACAGCTACTGCAACCTGCTTACTGTGTTCGAGCCTTCGTCGCCCCCTCCCCTCCACCCCTTCCCCCTCCCTCTCCTCCCCCGTCGCCATTACACACACATACTTCCCTACATTAACCAAAATGACGATTCCTTGATGCCGTATGATGTGTGCTATCGACCAGTCCTTTGTCACGTTGTGGCAAATTTCTTTTTCCCCAGTTTGATTCAGTACTTCATTTGATCGGATGTCCCCATCTAATCTTCAGCGTTCTTCTATAGCACAGTGTTTCAGAAGCGATTCTCTTCTTGTCTGAACTGCTTATCGTCCACGTTTCACTTCTGTAGAAGGCCTTCATAGAGGCTTGTTAACAGATTCATTTTTTTCAGAAATTCTTTTGTTGTTACTGTCAGTAAGTATTTTATATCTTCTCTACTACAGCCATTATCAGTCATTTTGCGGTCTAAATAGCGCAACTCATCTATTAATTTTAGTTCCTGATTTTCTAATTGAATTCCCTCAGCATCAACTGATTTAATTCGAATACGTTCTATTACAAGTACATTCTGTTATATATTTGAATACTGTCAGCGAATATAGCTGATAATAGACTTTGAAGTAACGAAGAAATAAATTGAAAGGTTTTTCACGCATCCAAGTCTTTTGACGTCATATACACTCAACTATGTGTCGTACAATGATATATATTACTAGGTAAATTCAGTGGCATATATGGATAAAGTGTGGCGAATAGAGTTAGTAGCAAAGAAGTAATACATTTAAACGTCATAGCTGATACGGCACTTTTACATGCATCAACAGCAGTAACGTAATAAACTAAAACTTCTTTTACCATTTTGTGGGTGTTGTCAGCGTGAAAAAGTTTCATATAGCTTTCAAACTACGACTACAGTTTGTTGCAAGTCACAAGGGAGAGCTCTCATTGTCAAACAGTGAGTGAATAAAGTCTGGATATTCACGCATCGTGGGCTACATTTCTCTTTCACCGCACTGTCATCCCTTTGATTGTTACACTATGTGATAAAAAGTATCCGGACACCCCCAGAAACATACGTTTTTCATATTAGGTGCATTGTGGAGACACCTACTGCCAGGTACTCCATATCAGCGACCTCAGCAGTCATTAGACATCGCGAGAGAGCAGAATGGGGCACTCCGAGGAACTCACGGACTTTGAACGTGGTCAGATGATTGGGTGTCACTTGTGTCACACGTCTGTAAGCGAGATTTCCACACTACTAAACATTCCTATGTCCACTCTTTCCGGTGTGATAGTGAAGTGGAAACTTGAAGGGACACACACAGCACAAAAACGGAGGCCGACCTCGTCTGTTGACTGACAGAGACAGCCGACAGTTGAAGAGGGTCATAATGTGTAATAGGAAGACATCTATCCAGACCATCACACAGGAATTCCAAACTGCATCAGAATACACTGCAGGTACTGTGACAGTTAGGCGGGAGGTGAGAAAAATTGGATTTCATGGTCGAGCGGCTGCTCATAAGCCACACATCATGCGAAATGTCGCCTCGGTTGGTGTAAGGAGCGAAAACATTGGACGACTGGAAAAACGTGGTGTGGAGAGGCGAATAACGGTACACAATGTGGCGATTCGATGGCAGGGTGTCGGTATGGCGAATGCTCGGTGAACGTCATCTGCCAGCGTATGTAGTGCCAACAGTAAAATTCGGAGGCGATGGTGTTATGGTGTGGTCGTGTTTTTCGTGGAGGGGGCTTTCACCCCTTGTTGTTTTGCGTGGCACTATCACAGCACAGGCCTGCTTGGATGTTTTAAGCACCTTCTTGCTTCCCACTGTTGAGGAGCAATTCGGGGATGGCGATTGCATCTTTCAACACGATCGAGCACCTGCTCATAATGCACTGCCTGTGGCGGAGTGGTTACACGACAATAACACCCCTGTAATGGACTGACCTGAATCCTATAGAACACGTTTGGGATGTTTTGGAACGCCTACTTCGTGCCAGGCCTCACCGACCGACATCGATACCTCTCCTCAGTGCAGCACTCCGTTAAGAACGGGCTACCATTCCCCAAGAAACTTTCCAGCACCTGATTGAACGTATGCCTGCTAGAGTGGAAGCTGCCATCAAGACTAAAGGTGGGCCAATACAGTATTGAATTCCAGCATTACCGATGGAGAGCGCTACCAACTTGTAAGTCGTTTTCAGCCAGCTGTCCGGATACTTTTGATCACATAGTGTAGATGATTATAAACGCACAGAAATTCTTTTCACACCATGAATGATACGTTTACCAAGTTTTCTTGAAATCGGTCCAGTGGTTTAGGAGGAGATGTGGAACATAAATACTTAGCTACATACGTAATTAAATTTGTAGAGTTTGTATGGGTTTAATGAAACAACTGAATTTTTTTCATTGAGAAATAATAAAAATATATAATAAACGTGAACATGGTCTCTAGTAGGCTGTAATGCAATGTTTATGTAATCGTGCGATTAGCTAATTTCGACTAAGCGTCACTGTCAAGCACATTTGTAACATCAGTATTTCATGTCATTTTCAAATCACTCTTAATTATAAGTAAAAAGTAACCTTATTACAGCCAGCCAGTGTGGTCGTGCGGTTGTAGGCGCTTCAGTCTGGAACCGCGTGACTGCTATGGTCGCAGGTTCGAATCCTGCCATGGGCATGGATGTGTGTGATGTGCTTAGGTTAGTTAGTTTTAAGTAGTTCTAAGTTCTAGGGGACTGATGACCACAGCTGTTAAGTCCCATAGTGCTCAGAGCCATTTTTTAACCTTATTACATCATTTCACCATACTGTTGTAAATAGAGCAAAGTTCAGAATGAGATCTTAAAAGGTGTCACTGTAGTGTGGATCCTTTCCTAGAAAAATGGAATGTGGCTACTTTTTACTTGTAATTAAGAGTGATTTGAAAATGATATGAAATACAGATGTTACAAATGTGCTTGACAACGACCCTTAGTCGAAATTAGCTGAACGCACGATCACAGCCTACTACGGACCATGTTTACGTTTATTGAGCATCTGGAGGCTGTTGATCCCCACAAATACAAAATTTTAATAAGAAATATGTTTTTTTACAGACAATATAATAAATAAAATTGTTTCACACGTGACGAACAAGTGCCACTAGATTTTACATATATAGCACATTGGTGCGTATACTGAGGTGTTTCTAAGTAAATTACAGAATAAACTAAGACAGAAGGGAAGGAAAAAATTTTGTTTCTGTGCATCGAATGCGTGGCGTCATTGTCTAAGGATAGAATGTCTGCGCTATTTTAACTAAATCTGGGAAGTAATAGAGAAGTTCTTTACACAGAAATGTCAAAAGATAGCATGGGCAATATCGTAGTAAGTGCTCCCATGAATCAGGCCACGAGGTTTCACGGCGCAAATTTTGGAAGAGCCCGCAGAAAAAGCTAGCATGTCCCACACTGCCATTGTTAAGGATCGTGTGGACTGGGACGTGCGAAAGAGCACGCGCCGGAAATTCCAGCAGGTGCACAGAGAGCCTGCCTCCCCAGGGGTCCCGGCGCCAAGTAGCGGGCGCCCGGGCGGTGTCGGCCCCGTGCTTGCAGCGGCGGTGCACTACCGGCTGATGAGGTCGGCCGGCCGGCGGGCCCAGGGGCCACGGCCGCCGCAGCCGCCATTGTCCGCGCTGCCTCATCCCCGTAATGGCGCCACCGCCACTAGCGCCGCCCGATCTGGAGGTCGCAGGCACCGGCTCTGAAAGCAGCTCCCGTCTGTTAGGACTGGCGACACGAGATCGGGAGCCTAACTGAAGCCACTTCCTCCTTCATCGCGTATCCTGGACACAAAGTGACAGTGCAGGAAAACGTTGCTCCAACGGGCTAAGCCGGGTTCCATCTGCAACTAAAGTGACGCCCCTCGGCCCCAATCAAGTTGCGTCACGAAGTTGCATGCGGAAACAGCAAGATTCCTGTACCGTCAATAGAATGACGCCACATTTCGCCATTTCACTAATAATTAAATTCGCTCTAACCTTGTGACGCCACTGTCCTCTCCCCCACCATAGTTAAGTGTCATTCGACTGTCACCTTGTGGCTGAATTTCGAAACAGCACCATTATAATCTGGTTTCCGCGTTAGTTAAATACCTGCCCAGTGAATTTGTGAAAGCAAGTAACAACGTTTCTCTAGGTATTATGTAATTTTGCCTTGACTAGCTTTTAATAAAAGTACATGAATACTCAATCAGCTACATTACAATGTCTTACAGTGCACTTACACAAGGCACAACTCTAATATTCGGTCTAAATTAACTCTAATATTAAACTTCCTGTCAAATTAAAACTGTATGCCGGACCGAGACTCGAACTCGGGACCTTTGCCTTTCGCGGGCAAGTGCTCTACCATGGTAGAGCAACAGAAGCAAATTCGAGTACATCTTCTATTAAAAAGTCTGATACTCAAATACAGTATGGCTCGAGTGAAACTATTAGTGAAGCGGTATTTGAAATGTGACGAACACCTACCATCTGTTCAGTCCACGAAAGTACAATTTCAGAGTTCTTGTGCGTTGTGTTATAAGCTACTTACGACGCCCTGAAAACTCATTTGAAAGGGTAGAGCACTTGCTCGCGAAAGGCAAAGGTCCCGAGTTCGAGTCTACAAAAATTCTCAGCTCAGTTCTGATGCCATAACCTTAATGAAAACAGAAACGTGCGTCCAAATAATCTCGGTTGACACCATACTGGAAAACAGCCCTACTAGCATTTTGAGAGGGCCATTGGGAAACAGGAGTACACGGCACCACCCTTCTTTCAGCTTCAAGCATTGGGAGGGGAGGGGGGGGGGGGGGTTGTCATAGACACCCGTAACAACATTCACTGCGAACATGGCTTTGTATATTAAAATAGACAGTGCTAGTTCCTTAATGGTCTTACTATACTCCAACTTCTATAAGGACCTCACAACCTCACCTTCACAAAAGACGGTACTCAGAACAGTAGCAGTTTTCGACTTCGACGTGTTAATGAAAACGACCACTCGGGCCAAGGAACTCTCCGTACAGGAATAATACACCAGGAGCGCCGCCGTGAACTTCTTTACCACGGGTTGTCAATTGAGATGAAGTCGCTCGTGGAAAGGGACTTTGAGGAATGCCCAGACACCTGTCCTACAAGACAGCGTCTATAGCAAAAGTGAATCATATGAATGAGAGTAAAGTAAACTTCCTCAACAGCTGACGTAGCTAATGTGCACATTAGAGTGGTAACCGGTTTGAATTTTGGGGATGGAAACACTAACTTTGAATAGCAAGGAGAGGAGAGCTTCTGATCACCAGACTTTGCGTCGATGTCCTGAAATAAATCCCAAACGTCTTTTTCTATTATCTTACGCAGTGTAAATTCGTTAACACAATTAGTAGTAATCCACCCCTCGTGAGACTACGTTTACCATGGCGATCCCCTTGGTATCATTCAGCAAGAGTAAATCATTTGCAGGCACTGGGTTTCACCCTCTTTTTTCTCTCTTATAGTTAGCGCCAAAAATAACATGATACTTTTATCCAAGTCACTTATTCCGTGTTATTTCGTAAAAGACCTGTTATACAATCCTTGGCGCTATATCGAGGTGCTTTCATGAGATCTTTTATAAAAAGTTTCGTAAAAGGTCTTCAATAATGTTCTCAGGCGCCACATTCAAGTGAGAAACTTAGGGCACAACACTGTTACTCCTCGAACGAAGTGCGCGAAGAAAGAAATGCTTTTGAATGAGGCGGCTGAATATTCTCTGTACCAGCCAACATCGCCTCGTAAGATTAAACGGCGATAGTGAAAGAAGTAACGTGCTCCGTGAAAACGTCAGAGAAGTGAAGTAAATCGCTTCAGGAGCTCACTAGATGACAGAAAGACGTGGACCGAGCGACGTGGCTCAGTGGTTAGCACATTGGACTCGCATTCGGGAGGACGACTGTTCAAACCCGCGTCCGGCCTTCCTGATTCAGGGTTTATTTGATTTCCCTAAATCGTTTCAGGAAATTGCCGGGATGTTTCATTTGACAGGGCACTACTGACTTCCTTTCCTAATCTGATGGGACAGATGACCTCACTGTTTGGTCCATTCCCCCAAATCAACCACACAACCAAAAGGTAAAGCGTAAACAATACAGAAACTATTTTATCTATGATGGTTTGAGAACACCATGGCTGTAATCGAAAATGTCACTAATGAAAACGCTGCAATTAGCCACAATTTCGAACCCTGCCTGCAAGCTACAGTACGTTATGAGTCTACTGCTTTAAAGGAGTCAGTTAGCTTTCTTTGGTGGGTCATTCCCTTCAGGTTTTTTTAGTACATACAAAATTGTTAAGGCTTTCGTGGCCATTTGTTGACAAACTGCTTATAGGCTTCCGTCTCGGGTTCTTCGACCGACGTTCATTTGATTATTTTACTGACGTTTCGATAGCGCGAGTGGCTGGCATTGTAAAGCTTCACCTTTTTAGTGCGTATTGTTTTATGCTTAGCAGGTGCAACAGCTAAATTTCGTTTGGTTCACTTTGTCGGTCCATCCACGTAATCACTTTATTTATATTTTTCAACGTTTCATGTGTACTGGGAACATCATCTACACTTCCTTCTTCAGCTTCATCATTGTGATCCTCGACTGCTACACTACTCTGATTTCGAACGGCATCAGTAATGTCCTCACTACATACGGTCTCCGAAATTGGTGCTTCGTTTAAGACGACTACCTAACGGTTCAAGTCTTCAGGATTGATATTGCACTGGAATACTTGTTCCAGCAATTTCTAATAGTGATCGAATTGGTGCATTACCATCTCAGGCCTACTGAATACGCCACATTCTTAAGATTTACCTACTAACGAAACTACCTATACTACGCTTGTCCGTCCTCTTTTAGAATACTGTTGCGCCCTGTGGGATCCTTACCAGATAGGACTGACGGAGTACATCGAAAAAGTTCAAAGAAAGGCAGCACCTTTTGTAGTATCGCGAAATATAGGAGAGAGAAATGATACAGGATTTGGGCAGGACATCATTAAAAGTAGGCGTTTTTCGTTGCGACGGAATCTTCTCACGAAATTCCAATCACCAACGTTTTCCTCCGAATGCGAAAAATTTTGTTGACACCGACCTACATAGGGCGAAACGATCACCACGATAAAATAAGGGGAATCAGAGCTCGTACGGAAAGATACAGGTGTTCATTCTTTCCGCGCGCTATACGAGATTGGAATAGTAGAGAATTGTCAAGGTGGTTCGATGAACTCTCTGCCAGGCACCAAATGTGATTTGCATAGTATCCATGTATATTTAGATGTAGATTTCAAGACCATTTTCATTTCCACATCTGTATTTACCATTCAAGTGAGCACTTCAGGGCGATAATGAACCTTAAATGCTCGTATGATACCATGAACCAGAGGTTGAATTAATGCAGTTTGTTTTTTGGTAAAAACAAAGTTTTTATATTTTCATCTTCTTATTGCAACACATCTGCACGTGGATGACCTGGATAGTGATTAGGGATTGCTAGAGTTTCTTCTGTCAGCTTAAGTGATCATGGGCGCTTTCTCACTTTCGGCACATTCTCTTCTTGGTTCTTGAAACCAAATGGTGAAAATGTCACATGACATCCAAGCATTCTTTGAATGCCTGTAAGTGAACTGTAATGATGACGTGTTTTCATACCTGAAATATCTCGGGCTTTTACTTTAACCTATACAAAGTGGTTCTAGCTCATAGCTGCTTGATTGATTTGTGGCAAACATGTGGCTATTCAGTCTATACTCATTTTCAAACGCATCGTATTTCCTGATTTTTGTGTCGAGAGTTGTGGATAGAAGCAAGCGATGATAAAGTTCCATTTCATCACAGTTATGCACTTGATGATAATTGAAATTTTCGTCTGCCATTACTTTGTGTAGAATTTTAGGAAACTCTTAACAAGATTTACTGTCGCAAGACCTTGCTTCTCCTTCAACGGCCGTTTGGCGAATTTCATGGCGACATTTCCGTCCGTGGGAAGCTGTAAAATATTTATTGCCATGTAAATCAAAGTGAAATTTTTGAGCTTGGATTTTGATAACTGGGCCGGAAAATAGCATACATTCACTTTTACTTATTAAAAACCACCTATAAATGCATTTAACAAGTCACTGTCTTTTGCCAGTTTAGTCCTTTTTCTGTCCGTTCCCACATCAGTTTAAACTGTGTTTACGTCGTTGACTGTGTCACAGTGTTAACCGTGAGATGTGTATTCAAAGCTTCTGTCCAGCGACGGTCGCAATATATTGATAAGACAAACCAAAGATTAGGTTTAATTGCGCCCATCTATTTTGGTTGCAGCAGTAAATCATTCTGCAGAAACGCTATGTGCAAATTGTAATATGATTTTTTTTTCAAGTTTATAAGGTATACTGAGAGTGCTAAAATCACTAATAAATGATATTTTATTTTGGGGAACATACTCTATACGGCGTTATATCCGAAAACGCGGTATATCGGGTTTCTAAAAAATGGTTTAAATGCCTCTAAGCACTATGGGACTTAACATCTGAGGTCATCAGTCCCCTATAACTTAGAACTACTTAAACCTAACTAACCAAAGGACATCACACACATTCATGCCTGAGGCAGGGTTCGAACCTGTGACCATAGAAGCAGCGCGGTTCCAGACTGAAGCGACTAGAACCGCTCGGTCACAGCGGCCGGTTGTCGAGTTTCTCCTGTAATGAAGCTGAGGAACTGACTTGAAACTATTACGAACAAAATATAGCTCAGTTAGTTTGTTTTCTTGCATAGCTAGTTCCTCTGACAATCAGCATGCATTGCTTACTTAAAACTAGCACATTAAACGGGTACATAATTATCTACCACCAGCATTGGAGAGTGAAGCTTTGAAAATGCCAGCCACTCGTGCTAGAGAAACGGCAGAAAAATCATCAGACAAACGTCGACCGAAGACAGAAGCCAACAGGCAATATGTCAACAAGTGACCACGAAAGCCTCAACAATTTTGTATTAAAAAGCTCTCACAAAAAGTTGGGTTCGACTTCGCAGCTTAAAATTCACGAGCATAATAGTTTCAGTTGAGTATATCTGTACGTGCGAGTACAACGGTATGTAGTAAGCAATGTTAATTAAGCGTTCAAAGGCATTGTCAGACTCGGCCCGAAAACTTCGGACTTTTTGTTTCATAGCGTTTTGAAGAGTCTGTGCAACATTGCGAGGTACCGGGGTGGAGATGAGTTTGTACCTCTTTAATTCAGACGAATTTTGCATGAGAACGAGACATGCACTCGACCCCCTCCTTGTCTACCAGCTAATTAACTATGTGCGCAACGGTAACAGGAGGATATGATGGTGGGCCCTGCTAGTTGGTAAAATAAGGAGTGTACACTCACAATAATTTAATAAAAATCGTAATCTACTCAAAAAAGAGACCTTTATCATAATAAACAACAGGAAATGGGATTCTGCCTATATCTACGAAATAATATGCGTATTAAATATTACAAAGAGATATATTATATATCAGAACATAAAAGCACATGATTGTCGACACACACAGTAGATTAAAGGATAGGGTATACTGAAATATTATGAGAATAAGAGTTGGCTCGAGAACAAGGCGCTCCTACTCTTTGTGATGCAATAGATTGACGATAATGACTTGAGGTCCTAATGAATGAAATATTAATCTCCCGACTATACAGCAGTATCGATTTTAGTAGTGAGAGATCAAATGGGATCACATGAAGAAGCAAGCAAGGTGGACTTGTAGCACAGCGAGCGCGCGTGCTGCTGCTGAGGGATTCAGTATAAAATTGATAAGGTCCTACAATGCCGGAGCCGCAAAGTACTGTACCAGTACTGAAATCAGCAGCACGTCGTCGGTAGGCAGCGTCCTGATGATGTAGGCGCCGACTTCTGCCGTGTAGCAACCCTGTGTCAGCCCCTGGCCGTGAAGGCTGTCCGAGAATTCTAAGTTCTTCCGAAAACGAGCGACCAAGTCACAAGACCGTCGGACTCCAATGAGTATCAGATCCCGAATCCCCTGCCCGCGCAATGCAAGAGCGAAGCCAACTTTGCTCTACTCCCTCCTCGCCTCGAAAACTGCGAATCAGCATTCAGTTCTGATTCCAAAATTCCCCCAAACTGTCTCAGAACATCATTCATGCCAATAGCGACCGTTCCCTACAATTTCGAGCAGGGCATTGTCATGTCAACTAGCCTCAGTTTAAGTTGACCAATCATGCCACTGCTTGTCAGCTGAGAGCACTGAACTTGCCGACTCACCGGCTACGAATACAACCTAGACCACCGGCCATCCGGCGCCAGACAGTCGCACCCAGCAGGGTACAGTCCACGAGTATTCTCAGAATCATGAGGACAATGCAGTCGGTACAAGGAATCTTCGCTCCGGACGCGCCAGAACCGTAAACACATAAACTGCGGTGGCACTCAGACGTCTCGCAGGTCGTTTCGCCCTGCATACAACAGGCGAAACACGACGGACGTCAGTCGTTCCGCCAGGCGCTTAAGCCTATTGTACGAACCCCACAGAATTCAGGGAAGTTCAGCCCCCAACCGGCAACGCACTGTGCCGCGTCCTCTGATGCTCGCCTCGCACAGGCCACCCAGGGAAGTAAAACAACATGTTTAGGAATCGAGTGAAAAGTATTTTTTGAGCTCCCAGTACAAATACTCTCATTACAATAACCTTATTCGGTCTGTTACTACCGTGCAATGACATAGAACATTAATAAAACTGATGAAAATGAGAGGCGACATGCAAAAGAGGGCATGGAACCTCTCAATATTTACTTTGCATTTTATACTTATCACTAAGCACATTATGTACCGAATCATTCATTTAAAGAGGAAAAGCAGTTCACTGTGGCTTCATGTGGAGGCTAGTAAAATGGAACTAGCAATTAATATTAAGCAATAAAAGAAAATGTCAGACTGTGGCCTAAAAATTCTGAATTTTGTTCCTTACCATTTTCAAGAAAGTTTGCAATACCTCTGATTTTACATTTATCACTCAGTACAGTATGTACAGCAGCATCCATTAAAAGAGTAAAAGTATTAGGCAACTAGCAGTGCATGTCAAACACTACAAGATAATGTTGTCTAACTACAACCTAAAAAGTCTGAGATTTGTTTCTTATCATTTTCAGGACAATGTACAGCACTTAAGTTTGGTTCTATGGTGAAAGCATTATACACCGCGTGAAAACAGTTTGCGTTGGGTATATGTATAGAAGGAAACAATAAGCAATACAAATTAAAGACGAAACAATTATGCAGAAAATGCTACTCATCAACCGAAAATAATTTTAGGTTCAGAATGTTTGAGAAGCCGGATTTACATGTGTACTCACTGTATGGAGTTTAAGTTAAATAAGCTGTTCACATTGTAACCTCCCTCTCACTTATCGACCTTAATGACAGTGAAAAATTGAACCGCATGCACATAATGGAAATTTGGAAAAAGCAATCGTCACCGAAGTTTATTTGTCGGTAAAGAGGGAGGAGAGGGTTACATCTAAATGAAAGGAAAAATGCAAATGACATTGGTAGAAATTAATTTTGAAAAAGGGTAAAGTTAATAAAGAAAGTAAATGTGTGGACGTTACGTTAATAATTAACTAGCGGTAATTAGATATTTAAGATTTGAGGAAAATTACGGTCGCCAGTCCTATGGACAACTACGATACTAACTGAAAATGAAAGATTAATGCACAATGATTAGCACTAAAAGCGTGGTAACTGAAGGTTTACACGTGCTATGTGAAAACTGAATGTTTGTCAGAAGTAATAAATTTCGCTACACTCTGACTTAATTTAGGAAAAGAATGAATAAAACCGGAAAACTGAAAGTTAATTTAATGACTGAAATTAATAGTGAACTTTGTTTCTGAAGCACTACGAAATTCAATAAAATGAGGTTAGTCTTGGGCTACCTCAAGAGTCATTTCAAAAGCTAATTGAATCTACGCAATTTAGAAATAAGAGAGTTAACTTTGAACTTGAATTAAATGATTTTGAACAATTAACAATAGTAAAATTTAGTACGTACCAAGCTGAGCTGCAGCCACAGGTAAGCTAAAATATGGTAACGTATCTCGCACTCTTAATTTCTGCTTGTGTAATCTAAATATTGTAGCCAGCTATGAATACTTTAACTGAACTTTGAAATTAAAGCAGTGACATGGAATGATATTACTTTAATGTTGGCGTATGAATTTCAATGGCAATCGGGTTCATTCCAGAAAAGGAAGGGACCCTGCTTGGTAATGCAATTGGGACAAGGAGCAACAAAGGTTCATGCTAAGTTGCTGTATTTCTGTGATGCAACAGTTTAACAAGCTTTGGTTTGCCATACAGTTCTAAAACTTTATGTGCTTTTAGTGTTCCTTGTTGGCTGATTGAAGGTTTGCAGTCGTCGATCGAGGAGGTGGCGACAGTCACTCATTGTCGGCCGTAGCTGTTGCAGAAGCTGGATGTTGGCGCGCCTTCTTCTCGTCACGGTCTCTGGGCGAAACGGGCTCTTGGTGTGCGCCAGCTAATGCTTCCCGTCCGCGGCACCGTGTCAGAAACTATCATAACAAGTCGAGCGCAATTACATGCTGCCAAACCCCGAAAGCGCGGCAACTCCGTGAGCGTCACTCAACGCACCTGCTCCACTGCCCTACTCCCGACAGACTCCCTCAGCCCGCGTTCCATGCGGCAGAGTTAACACCACCAAAGATCCTAAACAGTTTGGTTCTCTACATGACCAATCGATGTAGTCGTTCGATAGCATAGTTTTCCCTAGGCCAGACCCAGCGTAAAAATACAGATAATTTTTAGAAAACAAACCAATTATACATCAACATAAATGCATATATATACAAATAGTAAAACAATCACAATATACAAAGACACAGAAACGTCATATCTTTAGGTACCAAAATAAGGAAACAATTTATAGTACAATAGATGGAAATAGGAGGATATGCATTTCCAGCGTTACAACATTATCACATACAGTTTCATGTAACTTATGGACTGTACTGTTAACACGCATCGATACAATCTAAACCTGAACTTTCAAAGTCATTTTTACAACATTTTCAATGATACTGCAAGCTGAAAATAGAGCCTTTGTGCTTACAATGATTGTTGCATACTTCACACATGGGTACACTGAAATTAACTTTGCTATTTTGTTATAAATGTAACTTGATAGTGCTTACCATAGCATGTTTTGATGAAGTTCTGCTCTCGAATAGCATGGATCCATTTCATGTATCTTTAAGACACAAAGGAATTACAGACATTGGCTGCGAGTGGGCATTGATTTAAATCAATGGGAAAGAAAGTTGGTTGTGCTGGATCAGGATTCCTATGTGGGACTCGGATTTACTTGGAAAATGCTCTGATCACTAAGCCACCGAGACAGAATGGTCATCGCAACTGCACGGATTACTCTAGCGTGCCTCCCGTCAGACCCAAACTCTCAACTTATCCGCATCCAGCTAACATGATGCTCCTGCCCGTTATCCTCATTATGCGTCTTATTTCGCCGATTCCAGTAAACGTTCGAGCGTGATGTACGTCTGCACTGATGAGTTCTTTGGTCACCCTCACCTTTACTCTTTTAGACATGTACGAAAGAACATACACCATTATATACAGATATCTTTTCACCAGTCCAGTAGTTTACAGCCCGATACATAGCACTTATTCACCATAGTCTGATAGAAAGCAAATACTGCGCTGTGGTGAAAGAGATGTATAGAAACAACAACACTTCCAGCAATCCACAGCTCCACAGCAGTTTACTCACAGTAGAACATTGTCGCTGTATTGCCGATATGCTCTCTAGTTCTGGACCTTTAGCGTGACGTCACAGTAACGTAGCAAAACTGCTGGCTGGCCTTGTTTTCTGGGATGTGTCGGTCAAACTCTCCATCTGCCCCCCCCCCCCATACGCACCACTGCGCCCCACCTCACACCCACAGATATATCGTGGGTGCATCCACTTCCGCACACTACGCCGGACATAAAGCTGGTGGATCCACATTCGGACGCTACCCCAGATCACATATACCCTTGATAATATTCCCAGACTTAACATAGATGGATCCACTCCAAGCAGTATCTTGGGTGTAGCACTGGTGGACACACTCTAAACGTTGTCTCCTCTTATTGCTGGTGGAGTCAACCCAAACTGTGGTATCGATAGCTACGATGTCACAATGTAGGTGCGCTCTGCTAGGTTGGCACTACTACGAGACACCGACGACAGCGCCCTCTCGCCGGTGCTGTGCCTCTCTACGAGCTCCGCTCCAGATTCCCCCCATTTCAACAAGAGCAGACGGCCTGGATACATCGCTGCAACCTCAGCTTGCTATTGAGACTATGTACTACTTACGACGGGTCTAAGGCTTCGCACCTCAGTGCAAAGTTAGGTATTCAGTTAATATTGTGATATAGTAAAACCATTTCTAAGAGCAGTACCGAGAGATTTTCGCCTTTTACTGCTCCTACTCACTTCCTGCATTCGGCCTACACTTCAGTTTACAGGAGCTGACACACGCGCCGCCTTCCAGGCGGGATACAAGACAAACAATATCCTTCACCTATCGCAGGTGCATCCACTTTCAGACACTAACCCGGACGTAACAGGACAATGGTCAGTGGTGGCCTCCCACTAGAAACCAACACGTAAAATAGAGTCATTGAACTATGTGTGTTTTTATAACATAATGACGTCAGTTCCTCAAACATTTTAATTTCCAACTGCTACATAACTACATCCTTAATCTAAGTTTTGGTAGCTGCAATTGATCAGTATTTCAAACATTATTTCCATCTTGAATCTTTAGGTGGACTGTATCCTGTGTTATTAACATCTGAAAAATTTGGTTTCAATGATAACAGTTTCTGAAAGCCAGAAATATCTCTTACATGGACGTGCCTGGAAACCAAGATGTCACGGGATCGAATCTGATTTTGATGTATCCTTCATCTCTCAACTGTGTGAGGAATCCCCAGGAACAAGACATAGTTCAGATTCCAACATAAACTGTAAGTCCTCTTTCTCCGGTTGGATAACTTGGGTTGATTAGCAATTCGCAACTCCGCGAAGTAGCGTGCATTTGAAAGACTTACTCACGACCACTGAGCAACGCCTTTTCGAAGCAACAGTGGCATCTCAACCGAAACGCGAGGTAAAACGTACCTGTATGCAGGTAATCAGATTTATCTAAAAGACGACGTTGTAATTAATTAAAACATCGATATAAATACATTGATAACATTCAAAATATTTTGCGTTGATAAAATACGAACTCAGACTTGCACTCCTCGAATAAAACGCAAACATTTGATATACATGACAGTAACATTGTGTTCAACTTTTATTTTGGTACGTTCGTCGTGATGTTGGTTTCTGTGTATTCGAGCTGTATCCTTTGGCTGCAAAATGCACGGATATTCTCGCCTTCTTCATAGATAATAGGAACCCCCTGTTAGGTACTTCCATCGATCAGAATGACTTGTAACCTAATGTTTCCAAGTAATGACTGGCAGAGTTTCCGAGACGTAATGGGAATGCTCTGAATGCGGGTGGAGCAAGATTGAGCGAAATATTCTCTGTGCACTGTGCCGCTCTTCACTTAGACCTGGGGAAAGACTTCACATCCTCTTAACGCTGCTGGCAGAGTACTCTAGTTCCTGTGTGCACAAAAAATCTTCCGCAAATACCTCTGAAACCCACCCCTGTGTACACTGTGGCTGTCTACCGCAGCAAATTTAAAGCCCGTAAAATAACTCTCCTGATTGAAATCCGGTTAAACTAATTACACCTCCAACAAACACGTCCCTTGCGGACTGGAAAAGATACGATACAAAGGAACAGTAATTTACATTATTTCATTTTTTGTTACGATTTTCCCTTTTACGCCTCAACACATATTTCGGAATAGACTGTACAGTGTAAATTGAAGTGAGCTTCGTACAGTTTTTCATCGTTTCCTTTCTTGTTCGATTACTGAATGCGGCGAAAGAAAAGAGAATACGGGTGTGCCTGTGTTCGTTTGAATTTCTATTGCGTTGCCCTTATACAGTGAAGAGGCAAAGAAACTAGTACACCCGCCTAATATCGTGTATCGCCCCACGGGCAAACTCAAGTGCTGCTACACGGCGTCGCATGGACCCCACTAATGTCTGAAGTAGTCCTGGAGGGAATTGACACCATGGATCCTGCAGGGCTGTCCATAAATCCATAACATTAAGACGGGGGTAGAGATCTCTTCTGGAAAGGACTTTGCAAGGGATCCCAGATATGCTCAGTAAGGTTCATGTCCGGGCAGTTTGGTGGGTGGCGGAAGTGTTTAAACTCAGAAGAGTGTTCCTGGAGTCACTCTGTAGCAATTCAGGACATGTGGAGTGTCGCGTTGTTCTGCTGGAATTAACCAAGTCCGTCGGAATGTACAATGGACATGAATGTATGCAGATGATCAGGCAGGATGCTTAGCTGTCATAATCGTATGTAGATGTGTCAGGGGCCCCATATCATTCCAATTGCTTACACCCCACACCATTACAGAGCCTCCAGCAGCTTGAACAGTTCCCTGCTGACATGCAGTGTCCATGGATTCACGAGGTTGTCTGCATACCCGTACAAGTCCATCCACTCGATAGGATTTGAAACGAGACACGTCCGACCAGGCAACATGTTTCGAGTCATCAACAGTCCAATGTCGATGTTGACGGGCCCAGGCGAGGCGTAAAGCTATGTGCTGTGTAGTCATCAAGGGTACACGAGTGGGCCTTCGGCTCCGAAGCCCATATCGATGATGTTTCGTTGAATGGCTTGCACGCTGACAGTTGCTGATGACCCACCACTGAAATCTGCAGCAATTTACGGAAGGATTGCACTTCTGTCACGTTGAACGATTCTCTTCAGTCGTCGTTGGTCCCGTTATTGCAGGATCTTTTTATGACAGCAGCGATGTCGGAGAGTTAATGTTTTACCTGATTCCTTATGTTCACGGTATACTCGTGAATGGTCGTACGGGAAAATCCCCACTTCATCGCTACCTCGGAGATGCTGTGTCCCATCGCTCGTGCGTCAACTGTAACACCACGTTCAAAATCACTTAAATCTTGATAACGTACCATTGTAGCAGCAGTAGCCGATGTAACAACTGCTCTAGACACTTTATGTCTTATATAGGCCTTGCCAAACGCAGTGCCGTATTCTGCCTGTTTACATAACTTTGTATTTGTATACGCACGCCTCTACCAGTTTCTTTGTCCCTTCATTGTATTTCTTCAGCTGCGCGGTAACTACATGGAAATCATGGGGAACGAATTAAACCTGATCTTATTCAGGTAACGCTAGTGAGTGATGTGATTCTGCAGCGATACTGCGGCTTCCACATTAATGCTGGAGTAGCTCACTGGAGTTGTGATTCAGAGTCTGAAAGGGGTCATTGAAAGCTGTCATATGGTAACTCAGTTCACGTAAATTGTAAACGCAGTTTATTTTTTACCGAATTTACACCCTTCTGAATCGACCTTTGCCTATCACAGTGAACTGAGAAAAGCTGGACTGGAGATTTATGCGAACGAGTACACAGAATCAGACGTATTAAAACTGGGTCCGACGCACTAATCACAGCGTATTAGTTTTATTATGGCTGAAGATGTACCAAGAAGTGACAAACTGCTTCACGCAAAGCAACACAGTTTCCGCTTTTACCAACGGCTCGAAAAAATATAGAATATTAATAAGGTATCATCATTTTAGGTAAAACGATTCCTGGGAACAATGAGTAGTGTGGATTTAGTAACACTGAGTACTTTCGTACACTACGAAAGGACAAAAAATATGTCGACTTTTGAAAAGAAGGCACTTTGCGTTTTCGGGAGAAGCTAGTGCCACTCAAAACTTATTGTGAAGTCACGTCAGCAGACGTGTCCTCCACATCACTCGATGTGACCACGAACTGAGGAACTTTGTAAACACCATACTGAATTTCATCGATCCTACTTATGTCCTTTGAATAATTGCTGTCACAAACATGTCAGTTTAGGTTTGATTTGTTGTAATTAAATATCAGTTAATGACAAATCGGTGGCAAAGGCCTTCACGAGATCTTAAGATGGAAGCGTAAGATGAAGTTAGAGGTAGTGTGAGTTCAACATAGTACAGAAAATAGAGGCTTGAAGTTATGTAGTTGAAAGGGGCTGGTTCGACTCATGCTTTATTCAGCTTTTTTTACCTTTGTAAAAAGGATACCTTCAAATAAGTATTTTTTGTCATATTCGCTGTTTTATATATGAGCATTTACTCTCAGTGGTAACTTTTTTCAATTTCTTGAATATGTTAGCCAATATGGACTATCAAATTGTAATAGTGGCTGTCCAAGCCACATCCAAATTAACTACGAAACTTCCGGAGATAAAGTGATAACGAATGTTATAAATGAGGCGATGATATAAGTAGTTATATATATTCATTAGCAAATATATATATATATATATATATATATATATATATATATATATATATATACATAATATTGCAGATGTTCGACAGCTTTCGTTTTTTAATTGGTGAAGTGTATATTTTGCAATAAGCCGATTCTACATGCACTACTTCTGGAGTACGTGTAATAATACTGAATTTCATTACTCAGGAACGAAGGGCATCAATATTCTAAAAATATGACTAGATGACATTTGTAGTATGGATTTTGTACCACGAATGAATCAACAGACACAGTGTAACTAATTCGAATACGAGAACAGAAAACTTTATATCATCTTGTCGCTGCAGTTCTCCTTATTTCCGTGCTTACTAGGAAAAACTGGAGAAGAATTTCGCCTTACGCAAGACACTGTTTTATAGTTTTGTTTTCACGCGGACATGTTTCATTAATTTTTGTGCTTTCTTCATTAGGTTTCTTTTCTTTCTCACGTGAAACTATTACTTGTATGTGCTGGTAGCTTCAATGCTGCTACACAATCTACAGATCGTCATGGTTTTTGATGTTGTGGTATTCCCTTATTTGTGTATTTCTTTTGGTGTTTTTACTGCACTCTGTGTTTGGCTAACAAATGTTGTGAAGGACAACAGAAAATTTAAACATCTTAACTACACACAATGAAGGGAAAAATGCCACGACATATAAAACCATGACAACCTGTAAATAGTGTAGCAGATTCAAAACTACCAGCAGACACAACTGATCGCTTCAAGCGAGGAAGAAAATAAACAAATAAAGCCACTCAAGGTAGCACAAAAAGTCCTGAGACATATTTAGGTGAAAATAAAACTATTAAAAGGTGTCTTGCATAAGGCGGAATTCCTCTCTAGAAGACTTTAGGATTTATCCATTTATTAACTACATATTTTGACACCAGAATGAAACGGGTAAACTCATACAACGTCTGACATTTGTCTTTCATATTAGACTTTTGCGATGGCTTTTACCGCCGGTACATCACTAACTGACATTTGGTTGTAAGCTTCAAGTGACAGTGACTTCTGCCTTACAAAAATTTTCCCTAAGTTCTGGCATTGTATCAACAGGATCGTAAGGCCTTTCTCTGCGGTGGGAAGGTCTCGTTACGTCGGGTCAGCTACGTGTAGAGCGTCCCCTCCTCCACATCAACGTATGTTACCGCCTTCACACACATTACTTTCGTAAAACTCGACATTAAAAGTCGACAACTGAACTGTCATTTTGACGTCACTTCCCAGTAAACTCCGACCAAAACTAGCTTCTCTTTTGTTTGGGGTTGAGAGAACTAGAGTCTTCGGCATTAGTTTGACATCGACGGAATTCAGGATTCAGTTAGTGTCCGCTTGCAGAACAGTTGTGTGAATTTTAATTAAAATCTTTGTGAATGCGCTGTCGCGTCATCTTATAAGATAATTAAGATGCTGAATTAGAAGTATGGACGCCGTGCAACCCTCAAGTCGTGTGTCACGTATCCCCTCCGTCTCGCATAACATCGACCAATTGTATTTTTGGGACACTAAAATTCTAAGAAATGTGACGTCGATGGCCCCATGACACCATTAGGAATGCTGTATACTGAAGTATGCACTGTCTCCAGCTAATTAGCCTATACCTTGAGGAAGGCCACTACAACGCGACCGAAACGTCGGTTATTTCAGTATTTTAAGTATTTTATGTGATGATGCAGCAGTACACCCGGACGGACTTTAATGAGCCTGCGGACGCCTACGTTTTTGTATCACTTGCTGAATTATTGGTTGGAGTATTTCACACCAAAGGGAAGGGGGTACGCCACCTACGCCAGCTGTAGTGGTCAAACTTTACCTGCAGCCCAACCAAATCTATAACTACTGGTCGTTGACTAGCCACCCAATGGCAACTAATATAAGAGCTAAAGCTATAAATGTACAGAATTTACGTAGTGCAAGGAAACAAACCATACGATACAACAAAGCAGGTGAAATATACTTGCCTAAAAACAATGAGAATTAAAAAATGTTCGTATTGTATGGCCCTCGTGTCCTGCTGCCATACGGAGGTAACGAGCGAAACAAGTCTGAAATGAAACAGGTCAATCCTGAGTGGAAAGAAGCGAGACAAAATTTATACAAAGGCGCCGATGCAAGCGAAGTGAGAGGGCGACTAGGCAAAAAGTTGTAAGACAGTGACCACCAACGCCGAACTCTCCGAGAGACTTTCAGACAAACACCATGAATATAATGCATCCCATAGAATACAACATCAGTTCCGACGTGATAATACACTGGGCTTTTGCTGACGTAAGGCAGCAGACGAGATTTTGACCATATGGTAATCGACGTACTAACCGTCCTTGATACAAACCAGTTCTCGGAACAGAAACTGGATCCTGGGCCAGACAGTGCTTGCAGTGATGGGAAAAGAGAAATGAGGGTAAGCTCGAGTGCCTCCCATAAGGAAATAAGAGAAACGTAAGAAAGCCGCGATTTACGAAAAATAAATAGCAGAATTGACGAAATCCCTCTGGATACCTGTCGAAGAGGCTGAAACATGTCAATAGAAAATCAAATTATATTATGCAAGGAAAATTTTAAGAAAAATGTTTTTTAAAATTTATTTAAGTTCTTTGCATATCGATGGTGACAGTGAAGTATCTGCACCAAGCTCTTTGTTGGCGGGATAGGCCGCGCATTGATACATAGGAAGAACGGCGAGAAGCGCGCAGCATTGTCGATAGAACACTCTTGAGTCAACATTTGTGCAGTGAAGTTGTGTGTAGAGACAGAGCGATGAGCCTGTTCGCCACCAGCTATATACACTCCTGGAAATTGAAATAAGAACACCGTGAATTCATTGTCCCAGGAAGGAGAAACTTTATTGACACATTCCTGGGGTCAGATACATCACATGATCACACTGACAGAACCACAGGCACATAGACACAGGCAACAGAGCATGCACAATGTCGGCACTAGTACAGTGTATATCCACCTTTCGCAGCAATGCAGGCTGCTATTCTCCCATGGCGACGATCGTAGAGATGCTGCATGTAGTCCTGTGCACCGGCCTGCCATGCCATTTCCACCTAGCGCCTCAGTTGGACCAGCGTTCGTGCTGGACGTGCAGACCGCGTGAGACGACGCTTCATCCAGTCCCAAACATGCTCAATGGGGGCAGATCCGGAGATCTTGCTGGCCAGGGTAGTTGACTTACACCTTCTAGAGCACGTTGGGTGGCACGGGATACATGCGGACGTGCATTGTCCTGTTGGAACAGCAAGTTCCCTTGCCGGTCTAGGAATGGTAGAACGATGGGTTCGATGACGGTTTGGATGTACAGTGCACTATTCAGTGTCCCCCAACGATCACCAGAGGTGTACGGCCAGTGTAGGAGATCGCTCCCCACACCATGATGCCGGGTATTGGCCCTGTGTGCCTCAGTCGTATGCAGTCCTGATTGTGGCGCTCACCTGCACGGCGCCAAACACGCATACGACCATCATTGGCACCAAGGCAGAAGTGACTCTCATCGATGAAGACGACACGTCTCCATTCGTCCCTCCATTCACGCCTGTCGCGACACCACTGGAGGCGGGCTGCACGATGTTGGGGCGTGAGCGGAAGACGGCCTAACGGTGTGCGGGACCGTAGCCCAGCTTCATGGAGACGGTTGCGAATGGTCCTCGCCGATACCCCAGGAGCAACAGTGTCCCTAATTTGCTGGGAAGTGGCGGTGCGGTCCCCTACGGCACTGCGTAGGATCCTACGGTCTTGGCGTGCATCCGTGCGTCGCTGCGGTCCGGTCCCAGGTCGACGGTCACGTGCACCTTCCGCCGACCACTGGCGACAACATCGATGTACTGTGGAGACCTCACGCCCCAAGTGTTGAGCAATTCGGCGGTACGTCCACCCGGCCTCCCGCATGCCCACTATACGCCCTCGCTCAAAGTCCGTCAACTGCACATACGGTTCACGTCCACGCTGTCGCGGCATGCTACCAGTGTTAAAGACTGCGATGGAGCTCCGTATGCCACGGCAAACTGGCTGACACTGACGGCGGCGGTGCACAAATGCTGCGCAGCTAGCGCCATTCGACGGCCAATACCGCGGTCCCTGGTGTGTTCGCTGTGCCGTGCGTGTGATCATTACTTGTACAGCCCTCTCGCAGTGTCCGGAGCAAGTATGGTGGGTCTGACACACCGGTGTCAATGTGTTCTTTTTTCCATTTCCAGGAGTGTATTATTACTTTCCTGATACAGTCTGTCGAAAGTTAAACAACACAAAGCAGTAAGTGTGGTGAGAAAGAAAAGTAAATATATTTTTATTATGCCTGGAAGAGAACTGCACTGGTTAGCTAAAGATTTTATTGTAACCGTAGCAGTAGCAATAGTAATAGTAGTAGCAGTCAGTAGCTGTCTCAGCCTCAAACCACTGTAGCATGATTCTGGTCTTTTGACAACATCCTGTTGAAAGATGCTATCGCCGTTGGGAAAACATGAGGCACGAAGAAATGCAGGTGGACCTCATTGATGTTTCTGTAGTTCACATCGGTCATGGAACTTACATTTACTATCACAGAGCCCATGGACGTCTAGACGGAAGTCCGTCATGGCATAAAATTGTGCCCACAGATCTGCAACCGTGCCGCAATTCATATTTCGAGCAGCCTGTATGATGGCGTATCCGACACACCTGGTGTAACAAAAAGCGTGGTTTCTCCAACAGGACAACACGTTTCCAATGATCAACAGTCCTAACCACAATCGAAACTGACGGTGTCATTCAAATGGTTCTACTTAAACCTAACTAACCTAAGGACATCACACAACACCCAGCCATCACGAGGCAGAGAAAATCCCTGACCCCGCCGGGAATCTAACCCGGGAACCCGGGCGTGGGAAGCGAGAACGCTACCGCACGACCACGAGATGCGGGCGACGGTGTCATTGGGTCAACATAGGAGCACATAGTGGAGCCTTATGTTCAACAATGGGCAGTGAACTGTATGATCCCAAACACGTCTACCGGCACCAGCACCGTTCTCGAAAATGTGCACCGCAGCAGGATATGAATGCGGGATCTCCTACTTACTAGGCACGTCTGGTAAACACTACCCCATCCGAAACACAGCATTATCGCAATGGCACGGACTGTCTCGCTATGCCACACAGCTGATCCACACTCGCACCGAGCGCCACCTATCCACAGTCTCTGGCCATTATACTCCCGTTCGCTACTTAGAGATTCCTGCAGAAGGGCAGACATCGCCGCTGATTCCGCTTAATGTCCCGCTGCAGCTGATAGTAGTGACCCCGTTCATTGTACGTATAGTATTTCACAGATGCAGGATTTGCATGGTGTCTTCCCCTTCGAAGGAGCAGACACCACGCATTCAAAGAACATTTGTTAATTATGAAAGTGAGTACCACACACAATACCACTGTACTTAAATAAACCCGAAAGTCGTTCGGCACCTACATTACTCACATCTCATTCCGTTGCACCGCTGGATTACTAGGTTTTTTTTTTTTTTTTTTTTTTTACTAAGCAAACTACATTTCGAAGTCAGGAGGGATTCTGTATATGGCAAAGAAGACTGTAGTTTCAATGGAAAACTGCTTTGAGATGGGAGGGAGTACCACACGTAGCAACGCTGTGCTTAAATAGCACTGACTGAGCGTTTTGACATTATGCGATGTTTTTTCACAAATAATTGTTTTTTTACGCTTTGAATTCTGCATTTAATGCATCCAAAACCTGTTGAGGTAGATATATCACCTTAGATTGAACTTTCATTTATCTTAGAATTCTTGAGTGTCCGAAATCACAAACAATACATCTCTTTCTCAATGCTCCCGTTATCTTAAGCAAAAAACTACCACAGATCTACTCTCATTTCACTGAAGCACATCCTGCTTCCTGCAGATCACGTATGTGTATGACACTTTCGTGCCTTGGGAATACATTCCGCCATGACTACCGAACAACATCAAGCACAATGAGCAATGATGCATTACCAGTGCTGCTTTGGACACAGGAATGCTGAAACAGAATGTGTCATACTTAACTGCCAACTGTCCCTCGAGATATATATCATACATTCGCAACTTCCACTGTAACTCTGAGATCATTGCCAGCTGCTATCCTGACATTAACACAGATACACCCATTTGTGGTTAAATGATATGTACTGGTGAACAGTAACATCTATGCCGGCCGCGGTGGTCTCGCGGTTCTAGGCGCTCAGTCCGGAACCGCGCGACTGCTACGGTCGCAGGTTCGAATCCTGCCTCGGGCATGGATGTGTGTGATGTCCTTAGGTTAGTTAGGTTCAATTAGTTCTAAGTTCTAGGCGACTGATGACCACAGATGTTAAGTCGCATAGTGCTCAGAGCCATTTGAACCAAGTAACATCTATTTAACAGCACAACATTACATAGTCACTGTCCATCACTCATGTGAGCCCATATCAGTTTGTGTTACGTGGCTGATCCATGAACCAAAACCTGCTATGGTCGTATAGGTTGACATACTCGATTCGAATAAGTAACGAAAACAAAAAGTAGCTACGAGAAAGATGACCTATTTCTGCTGGAAGTATAAGTGTGGATTAGGATGTGTATGGAAGTATATAGACAATCACTCTTTTACTTAATCAGCACGTCAGATTGGGGTGGAAGGGTAATCGATAATAATGGTGCGATGTATCCTTCGTGGGGCACATGCGATAGACAATTGATGCCTGTATAGTTCACTTCCTTGCTATTGTCTATTGCATATGCCCCACGTTTTTAGTAATTAAATTCTACAGGTATTTTAGTAGCTATTAAAAATTCACCAGCACAAATTTTCAGGACTCTCTGTGTCGGTTAGGAATCTGTATGGAGCTCAGACATATTATTTTATATTTTTCAGTTCGTTTTAAAGACTGATCATATAGAACAGGTTTTTATTTAAATATTTATTTTTTTCGTAAATTAGCTCCACGCACATTTAACAGTTAAGCTCGTGCGGACGTGGTTTCAAAGGGAATAGGTGAAAGCATGTAATGAAGTGAAGCGTATTCGACGTGAAAACGATCTGGCACTGGGAACAATATTAAAGCGAGATCGCCGTGCCGCCACTTGGAGGGGAGAGTCACACACAGCAGGCTGTTTTGGAAAGGACTGTGCGGCCTGGGAGCGGTGTCTGCTCCAGTTTCGCCGTCGTTCGGGGGAAAGCTGCGCCGCGGGCGGCCGGCAAGGCGAGAGAAGACGAGGCGCCCGCCCCGGGCCCCCGAGACAGGCCGGCTGGCCCACATCCCGCCTTTCTCCGTCTGGCCGCTGGGGTCCCGTTCCGTCGCGCTCCGACGAGCGCCTGGAATTAACGGAGACTGCTGACCCGTGCGGTACTAGGAGGGACTCTGGCGGTACTCGCTTCACTTGCTTTCAGATACGTCTTTAGAAACAGCGACAAATCACAACAGCAATGGCATTCTTTCGTTACCCCTTTCCACCCTGATAGAAAATTTCTTAAAACGTTGTCTGATTGGTACCAATTACCACACATTATTACGTGTAGAATCAGATAAAAATACTGAAAAAATTCGCATAGCGATAGTTTATTCAAGAAGTCACCAGCATTATCGTGCTACTCAACATTCAGACATGTATAAAACGCAAGTACCATTTCATGAAAGTGTGCAGACACCTTAAACACCTTAAGTGGAAGATTCTCATTCTAAAATGATGCAGGAATTTCCTTAAACCAATGAAATGTAGGAAAACAGAATGCATTTATCTCGGTAACGCATGGCTTCTCGAAGTTTTATATGATCTGTTGCACTCTGGTAGTCACAGCATGAAATAAAACAGGTGCCAAACGAAAGCTGGGAGCTCGCTCCATCGCTGCAGTCTGGAGTGACGCACAAACGCGATGTAACTGAAACACGAAAAATTTGTAACCGAACCCGCACGATTGTGCAGGCCAGAGTGGAAAGGGTTAACGCCTTTACGCCGAGACATCCCATATCAAGAACCAACGAGAGCATCGCGTCGCTACGAGACCCTCCATATGCGGGATCTAAGAGGGTGGAGAGTAGGGTTATCGTGGGGTGGTGACACCCATCGCCCGAAAACTAAATCTGTAGAAGCATTTATGTTTTACCATGTGTCAATTTCCATGTTCCTCATCTAGAAATGACTGAAAGATACGGTGTTCCTCACATTTATACGTCTACAGACCGCTTTTTACAATCGTAATGGATGGTGAGTACATGCATCGATATTGTATTGTGTAAATTACGAAATTTTCAAATTGTGAGAGCTTTTCTTAGTTCTTAAATTAATTGTATAACACATGTACTTCTCAAATTTCGGAAGAATGCTTTTCAGACTATATTTTTTTATATCCAGTTCCCTGATCGTTATTCTAAAGCAAGAAAATGTCTATGGATGTAAATAAAGTATTACATTAATGTAATAACGAAGACTGATTTTCACCAGCTCTCTTGAGTACCGTCCTGCAGATTATGAACCTGGGAAGAAGCTCCGAAGCTGCAAGGAATAACTGGAACACACCTTGGGAAGAAAGGAAACAATTTGGAAATCAGATGTCACAAAGTATACAGAAAAGATACGCATACCGACCGTTATCTTCATAAGAGTTCAAATCATCATCCCAGGCAGAAGAGAGGTGTCATCAAAACACTGGTGGACAGGGCCAATAGAATTTGTGAGCCAGCGTATTTACAAGAGGAACTAAATCATTTGCGGACAGTTTTTCGGAAAAATGGATATACTGATAAGGAGATAGATCGTGCACTCCACCCTAGAAAGAAAATGTCCGAAAACATGCAAAAACACCAACCTTCAGCAGGGAAAGTTTTTCTTCCTTACATCCATAATATTACGGACCGTATCGGAAAAGTGCTAGCCAAGTTTAGAATTGAAACAATCTACAGACCAACTAAGAAGATTAGTGAATGTTTAAGATCGGCGAAGGATGCACGACACCCTTTAGCTACTCCGGGTGTTTACAAAATTCCGTGTAGTTGTGGGAAAGTTTACATTGGAACAACTAAAAGAAGTATCAATACTCGCCTGACTGAACACAAGAGGAACTGCCGATTGGGACACACGGATAAGTCAGCTGTAGCAGAACATGTTTTCGAAGACGGAGACCATGAGATAAAATTTAGCGAGACAAGCGTGCTAGCTAAGACATCGCATTATCATGCACGTATGTATAGAGAGGCGATAGAGATTTTTAAACACCACAATAATTTTAACAAGAAAGAAGAAGGTTTGAAGTTAGATAAAATATGGCGATCAACCTTGCATCAAAGATGTGACAATCGATTACCTTCGATCGAGAGTAATGACGCCAGTCAGAGATAGTTTTACTGTTGACATCACGTGACGAGTGGTGGTGCCCTCTACCCGCTCTATATATACAGGACCTCCGCGGCTTGGTAGCCAGTCGTAGACTCGCCTCGGAAGATGTTGTCCGCAGCTGGCAACGAAACGTCAGGGAGAAGAAGTTCTACTGTTCGACCACGGCCTCTCAGCCCGGAAGTTTTAACCACTGACGATGCCGGCCGTGAAAGCCTACACGGAACGCTGGAAATGTTGCATGAAATCGCTGGAAAAACAGGTTTCAAAGTCTCACATGAAAAGACAAAACATATGGGACACAGAAACCAAAAAGAGAAATACTTGGGGATAAAATATGGAAAGATGAGAAGGATAGATAAATTGAAATGCGTACGGGAATAGATAACTCAGTGGACCGGATAAAGAGGCAATCACAGGAATAGGCAGAAAACCAGACCTTGGTTCTAGTTTAACATAAAACAACTATAACAAACGGGGAATATCCAAGAAGGTCAAAAGCAGGCACTACAATTGCATTATAAAACTAGGAGCATTCTATGCTTCGGAGTATCTGATTCTGAATAAAGGTGCACAGTTGGAAGAACTTGAAAAGAAGAAAAAGAAGACTGTCAGGAAAATTCTTGGACCTCAGAAGATTATTAATGGAACTTACAAGAATGGGAAAAACGAGGAGCTGTACAACTATGCCGAAAAACACAATCCGAAAACGACGGCTGAAATTTTGTGGACACATAACAAAAATGGACGGACACTGAATGAGCAAAAAGATCTTTAGTTACATTATATCACATCACTGAAGACCAACTCTAAGTGAGCAGAAGAGGTCAAAAGAGATGCATAAGAAACAGCTGTTATACTAGAAATAATCGAAAACAGAGAATACTTCAGAAGCATTTTACATTTCCGAGGAGGAGAGAAAGAAAAGGAATAAAATAATGACGAGGTCCTGGGAAAATAGGAAAAGAAAATCCAAAAAGTTCTACGCAGTCCATAGTTGGCCACATTTGGAAAAAAGTTTCCTGTGGCACAGTGGCATAATGCAATTTCTTCTATTGGACTCCACTTCGGCGACTTCGGTGTCCATAAGTTACCCCACTTATCCAGACGATTAAAAGGGACCTACAGTTTAACGTAGAATCTGAAGCAGATGTTGTTTCTGGAGACTCCTCACATCTTTGAGAGGTGACGGCTAGTTTAGAAAGAAATCTGAAAAATTCGTTCACAAATGGTTGAACTATAAGACTTAACATCTGAGGTCATCAGTCCCCTAGACTTAGAACTACTTAAACCTAACTAACCTAAAGATATCACACACATCCATGCCCGAGGCGGGATTCGAACCTGTGACTGCAACAGCAGCGCTGCTCCGGACTGAAGCGCCTATAACCGCTCGGTCACAGCGGCCGGCCGAAAAATCCGTGGTCCAACCGAGATTCCATCGTGCGACCTGTCGGTTTTCTTGTACGCTCTTTACCGCTAGATCATCAGGTCCAACGGTAATCAAAGAGTTAATTATTGTATTGCATCATTTTACATATCCGCAGTTTATCGCTATCATTATTAAAATCCTACTCATGTGTGGCACGTTAAAAGTGAGGTTGATGGCATTTTACATTTTGGGCGCGAGGAGGGAGGGGAGATGTGGTAACGAACTATCATAATCCCCCTCCCTTCCTCAGAAGCGAACTCTGGATCCGAGCATGGTCACATGACGGCTGCGTCCTGATCCAAGGATGTTCGGCGCATGAGACAAATTACGGGACGTACTGTTCCGTAGATTCACTCGCAGACGTTTATTGCAGCACCCGGATTCATTCTCTGCACTGCTACAATTATACTATAAGTCTAAACATTGGTCACCAGCCTCTCTTTTACCTATGGGACAGGCTTAAACTTCTCACTAGTCAGTAATTAATATCCTGTAGATTTCCAACTACATTGGTGTGCAAAACCTAAGAACGAAAATAACTTTCAGTTGGCTCGATTAAACTTGAACCGTACATAGAAAGAACTGCTACAGTACGGTATAGAAAGTAACAGAAATAAATATATAATGAGATACTTTCACTGAGGTGTGTCAATGTCCACCGAACAATGGAAGGCGATTCTTCCACTAGCTATGAAACCCGAGAAGGTTGCGACAGCGGACACTGGACTTTAGAACTAAGTCGACGTTTCAACCTATCCCAAACCTGTTCGAGTGTGCTCAGGTCAGGGCTCTGGATAGGTCAGTTCATTTCAGGTACGTTATCGCCCACAAACTATTGCCTCTCAGATGCTGCTTTAAGACAGGCTGTACTGTCATGCTGATACAACCATCGTTTCTGAACGCTTATTCTACTGCATGCAGTACACGATGCTGCAAAATGTGTTGATATCCTTCGGCATTTAACGTTTTCGTAAACGGAATAAGGGGATATTGCCCTGAGCTCGAAGAACACCCCCACAACATAACACCACCTCCTGTGTACTTCATTGTTGGTACTACACTTGATGGCAGATTACGATCTCCAGGCATTCGCCAAACCTAAACCCTTCCATCGGACTGCGACAGAGAATGGCGTCATTCATCATTCCAAATCATTCATTTCCAATCACACACTGTCGAATGGCGTCCGTCATGACACCATCTCAACCGTCGGCTAGCGCTGACTGCAGAAATGTGTGGTTCGTGAGGAGCTCCTTGACCTTGTATCCCATTCCTTTTAACCCCCTATGCACAGTCACTGTGTTAGATGGACAACTGGACGCACTTTGTAACTAATGAGTAATGAGGACATTGCACGAACATTCATAGAGCGTAATAAATACCATCACCCAAGAACATTTACGCGGTACAGAACTTTAAAAATTTAGAAGTCTTTCCCTTTTAGAGTAGATCTTAGTTTCATGAATAGATCCGTGTGACAAGTGTATTTGACATTTCACTCGTCTTTGAGGAAGGGAACTTTAAAATTTGACGATACCGGCGTGCAGTTGACAGCATGCGTAACTAATATGTTCCGAAACGCAATGCATAAAAACGGGATTTTCCAGTGCTCATACCTCGGTTTCTATTGGTGATAAAATTCTAGGATCAAGTGTTTTGGATAGCCCTTGGGTTAGGGATCATGTGTATGCACAATAAAAGAACCATCTTTGTGTCACTACCCTACAGAACAGAATTAAAGTATGAATATTATACACTTCCTTCTGCGTAGACAGATGTAGCAAATCGGCTGGTTCTTTTTCCATTTGATGTGGTCTACGGTGGGCTTGATGGCACCATTAATTCTTGGGCGGTTCCTTGAAAACCCCAAGAAAATAGTTTCTTTTTAACAGTATTTTCGCTGTCACCAGCGGACCAAGACTCAGCTGAGTACTCCAATATGTATATGTACAGGAAATGGCTGAAATTTTTGTGTTATGTTCCTAATATCTTGATCTAGAACAGCTCTGACAACTATCTTAATACCTTTACCCGTTTCCGAGCTACAGAGGTTCAAAATTACCCTACTTGTCCACGTAAAATGCAGTGTGAGCCGAAAAAGTAGTTTATATAGTGACGTATCACTGAGAAATGTGCTGTAAAGTGTCTCCGGTATCATCTGGAAACATAGTGTTGTAGTACTGAAGCACATTCAAATTTGTTTTCAAGTAAAGGTCGGTCTCGGGAATAAAATTAGTTTTGCGTCATCTCAATTTCACGTAAATAAACTAAGTAGATTCTTTTGCTATGACTTACATGACCTGCTTCAGCAGGGAAAAGAAGGAAACTAGCAGAAAATGTGCCAACTGCCTTAATCTACCTTCCTCAACACAACTAAAAATATTCCCAAAAAATTTCACATGCGAACATATTCACTCTATTTTATGCTGAGAGACGAGAAGACAATGGCAGTGGCAAAGAGACGGAAAAGTAATAAATACTGGAAGCTAGTAAATAGTGTTGTGTTATAGAAAGAGCAAAGAAGACTATGGCAATGTGAGAGAAAGAGGAAGACGGTGTAGCAATACTAAAAAGTTGACAGTGACAGAACAGTGCTAGGAACGAGTGAATGAGACACTGCTGGAGGGGGGGGGGGGGGGAGGAATAAAGATAAAATGGAAGTAGGGAGAGACAATGATAATGAGCAACAGAGAATATGGCAATGATATGAGGAAAAGAGAGATAGTGACAGTGAGAAGAGACAGCAGCAGTAGGAAGGAAAGAATGAGGTTTCAACAGTAAAGAGTGCAAGAGGGCGACAGTGACAGTGAGGGAAGAATGTAGTAGTAGGACAGAACGAAGGGCTGTGGTTGTGAGACAAAACCAGTGACAGAGAGTGATACAAAGAGGTAATAATAATGAGCTTGGCTGAATGAGTGAGTGAGAAAATTCAACTGGTAGTGGATTGGTGTGAGCGACACAACGATGGACTAGCGAGTCTTAGTGAGTTATAGTTAGAAGAGCTTGTGGGAGTTGAGATGAATTGCACGTTAAAACAAGTGTTAATATGTCCGCATCCCAAAATTTTCGAGAAAATTTTTAAAGGTGCTGAGGAACGTAGCGCGTAACAGCTGGTACCCCACTTTTCAGCCAGAGTCTTGTAAACAAGCAGGAACATATTCACGTTTTTTGTGCTGAGATAGAATTTTTCAGCTAGTATCTGTAGTTTCATTATGTACGTACGTAATTGGATTTTATGTCATGATTTCTTGGCTTACATCGTAATGATGCTGTCAAACTAATATTTCTGTTGATTCCTAATCACGTTTAATTGTGTTTTTATTTTTGTACTGAAATCAGACCAATGTCGTCTTTACGTCATTACGTGCAATAAGTGTATCCCGTGTAAAAGGCTCTGCCTGAAACCAAATACAATAAAAAACTACTCACGACCGATTCCTTTCGCTGATTCTACGCGATTTATCAGAAGCACCCTTGTCAATGCTCGACGATCTCCGTCGGCAAGAACATGAGGTCTGCCCAGTCTAGCCGCGCGGGTTAGCCGCATGGTTTAGGATGCCTTGCCACGGTCCGGGCGGCTCGCTCCGCCGGAGGTACAAGTCCTCCCTCGGGCATGGGTGTGTGTGTTGTCATTAACGTAAGTTAGTTTAAGTTAGCAGAATGAGATTTACGCTCTGCAACGGAGTGTGCGCTGACATGAAACTTCCTGGCAGATTAAAACTGTGTGCCAGACCGAGACTCGAACTCGGGACCTTTGCCTTCCGCAGGCAAGTGCTCTACCACTGGCCTGCGAAAGGCAAAGGTCCTGAGTTCGAGTCTCGATCCGGCACACAGTTTTAATCTGCCAGGAAGTTTCATACTTTAAGTTAGATTAAGTATTAGTTTAAGACAGATTAAGTAGTGTGTAAGCTTAGGGACCGATGACATCAACGGTTTGGTCCCATAAGACCTTACCATAAATTTCCAAAATTCCTGCCTGGTCATGGTTTAGTTGTGGTTGTTCCTCCGCCTTTCCACTTCACAACAACGTCGTCAACGTTTGACTTGGGCAGCTCTGGGAAGGCTGTAATGTTCCTGATGGATTTGTTATTCAGTTGACATCCAGTAAGTAGTCCACATCCGAAGTTATCGAGCTCTCCTTAGGGGCGCATTGCGCTGTTGCTGCTTCTCTCCCGGTAAGTCAGTCCACCTCTCCTGACATCTAGTGGTCAATTCCGCGCTAGTCAGAGGTGTCAGTATACTTTTTATCAGACAGTGTAAGTCATTTCGCTGTTGTACGATCTTTTGTCACTGTAATTTTATTATTTCATTTTACTGCTAATCGACACTCTAGAAACTAAAGAAAAATTAATAGATATATGAACGGGACCGATGATTTTAGCAAAGTGTTTTTATATATTAGTTCACCCAAAAGCATCTTCAGCAAACGAGGGAACAAAAGATGGAAGGAACTTAATATCTGATTCGCTGTATTGCGTTGTATGACTCCACTTTGACAGCAGGGAATATCATATAATTTTTATTTCGTCTCGTAGTGAGGGCACGTGAACATTGGTCGGGCGTATTATAATGCATCATTTCCTGGGCGAGCTTGCGTGTTTCATCCACTGGCTGGTGCGTATGCTGTAGCTGGCGTCCGCTATCCAGGGAAAGGAGGCTTTCTCCAGTCTAGAGGTGGTGGGCCAATCTTTCCCTACCCCCGCTAAGTGGGTTGAGGGGGAGACGTAAGAGGCTGGCTTGAGGGCGAGTCGTTTGCCCATGACAGCTAGTGTTCTCCAGGGCCTGTCTGAAAATAATCAGAAGACCTATTTGGGGAGCAGTGATTAACAATGGAAATTCCTGAGTTATGTTAACGAACTGAAAGGGATAATCGTTAAATACTTTCTTGAAATGGTTTGGAGCTCATGACATCGGGGACCCAGCCGACAGTCATTGTGGCAGTAGAAAGCGCGTTCTGTGTCCTAAGGGGCGAGTTTGGCGTTCTAAAACGTGATTCTAAGGCGTGTTATCAGTGATCCTTACTGAACAACAAAGTTATACTTCAAATACGGCTAGCCTGCAAGTATCAGAAAGCGCTTGTCTTTGCACGGGCGTGGACTGAAATTGAGTGATTTCTGTTTTTCCAGGCGAGGAAGACGTGGGTTATCTTGTAGTGAGAGCGCAAGTGCACGACAAGAAAGAGCAATATACTGCATATCAGAGACTGGACCACTGGTTAACGGTAGGTAGTGCCCACTGATGCAAGCGTACTTGGCGAGGTTTAACTGAAGCCAAAAAAATCCATTTCCATCCGCTGAAATTTGAGTGTTGTGTTTCTGCTTGTCATTAATCTGCTGACGTTTAATTGTGTACTTACTTTGTTGAGTGGAGATTAATGGCATAACTTGTTTACAGTCAGTTTATAGGCTGCTGTCCACAATTTTGCCGCCACGACCTTGTGATTTTTCAGTGCTGGTTGCACAGTATAGAAAAGATAGACAAAGATAACAATGAAAGGTGCTTCTCTACAACACTAACAGGGCACTTCGGAGAGCATTGATAATGTCAAAAACTGTGACAATGTTCGTCCAAAAGCTACGCCTACTTATTTACCACTAATTTCGCTGAAAACGATAGTTATAAATTTACCAACAGACAGAATAGACGATACACATTTGACTTTGTAACTCGGCCTGTACTTCAAGTAAAATAGCTTTATGACTGACGTTAGGTTGTGCCCGCTCGGCCATCGCAATAGTAATGACAATTATGGCGGTACGAAAGTTGGACAACACAATACCCAGTCTCCGAGCAGGGAAAACTCTGCGACCCGGCTGGAAATCGAACCCAGACCCCCTTCGTATAGCAATCCGCCTCGCCGACAGCGACGTCTTTGTTCTTTTGATGTGCACCAGTTCTGGTGGGGCTGTGTAAACAATTCCATATTGAAACTATATTACACGATACGTCGGTAATATCTGTGAAGTTTTATACTGTGATGATTATTATTAAGTAAAATTTGTGTTGATAATAACTGGCATGTAGATGGCTGTGCGTCATTCATTTCATAAAATGCTAACAGCTGCTGGTGATCATACTCAAGAAATGTTTTATGTTTTAATAGCGATAAGGCGAACTGCAATGCAGCACTGCACAGTGTGCCTGCTGTTGGCCTGCCAAACCCTCAACGCATGGCACAAAAAAAAAAAAGGTTCAAATGGCTCTGAGCACTATAGGACTTAACATCTGGGGTCATCAGTCCCCAAGAACGTAGAACTACTGAAACCTAACTAACCTAAGGACATCACGCACATCCATGCCCGAGGCAGGATTCGAACCTGCGACCGTAGCGGTCGCTCGGTTCCATACTGTAACTCCTAGAACCGCTCGGCCACACCGGCTGGCCACAATTTACAATAGATCACAATATTTTAGTTACTACCTGATAACAATTACAAAAAAATGCTAATTTAGTTTTCTGACCTAGTAACATGTTCCAGCACAGTTAAGTGATCATTAGTGGATTATAATTATGTTGACATCTTAACGCGGTGGTATATGTTGGACAAGAAAAGTGACAGACGAACGATTTTTTAAATTGCGTCAACAGGTGGAACCCAATCCCATAATTTGTTGCCAAATACCGCTGCTGTCAGAATACCACGACAGGAATGGACGAATAACTGAACTTCGAGTCATTACGTAAGATGTTCTCCACTGGAACAACTGACAGAGCACTGTCCGTGAGAGGAATCTGCCTGGATGTCTGCCCCTGGTAGCTGAGTAGTGAGCGCCCGGGTTCGATTCCCGGCTGGGTCGGAGATTTTCTCCACTTAGGGACTGGTTGTTGTGTTGTCCTTATCATCATCATTTCATCCCCATCGACAAGTAAGTCGCCGAAATGCCGTCAACTCGAAAGACTTGCACCAGGCGAACTGTCTACCCGACGGGAAGCCCTAGCCACACGGCATTACCATCTGGCTGGATTAGATAACCCCCCTGTGACGCAATGATAAGTTCTCGCAAATGATTGTGCCGTTTTCAGTCACCAGAATATGTATTTTGCACAGTAAGGATTCATGGTAACATATGTCCATGACTACAAGAACGCATGGCAGTACTTTTTGTCGCTTAAATCATCATGAAACCATCAATTTAAGAACGTTCACCTTGAAATGAAAGTGAAATTTGCCTGTTGCTATCTACAGTCTTACTACAAAGTGGAGCTGACTTAAAGATCAAACGACCAGTGTGTGCTGTATAGTCTACGTATGTCGTACCTGGTTCTAGATAGTGCTAGGAGCGTATAACAAAAGTTGAACACAAATTCGTTCTATTTGATAATGAAGCATGAGCTAGGAACGTGTATTTCGTCAGACACGATCGTGTGTAACAAGCGGGAAACACAAAACACGTAGATTATGTTCATCGAAATGAATAGTTATGAACAGTCTTCCACCGGCCTTCAGAGAGCCCGTTCCAAGACTATGTTTGTTTCTGGCGTCATGTGGCGCAGATAACGCTATCAGTGGTGCAGCAAAGCGAGCAGCGATAAAGCACGGCCGGCCTTGCAAGGCAGCCCAAGTCAGGCGCTGACTGATGAATCACCGCCTACCGCGCCAAGTGTGTAAGCCGCCAGCACAATGGTGCCACTACACAGCTGTGCTCTCGGCAGTAGAGGCACAGTGGCTCCGATAACAGCGGATTTTGCCGACGACCGACATCGGCTGGAGGCGGCCGATATTTTCAAATCAGTACATGACTACGGCCGCGACCGCACTATAGCCGATCTTATCTGCCGAACGTACACACCTCGGACGACAATCAGTGCAATTCAGATCAGTTTGTTTTCTTCAGTCAAATAGACCGATGTTTTCGCACACGAAATACGTAGCGTGAGAAAATGGTAAATTTATTCCAAGAAAGAGTGAGTTTGTGGCATCCTGAGGATGAAAATATCATAATCGGCACATAGTTCGCGGAATCTGTGGATTGAAAGCGCAGGTAGATAAAATATATTGGAAATTATATGCATAGATTAATTTCTTTAAGTTAAGAGGGTGGCGTATCTTACATGCTTATAGCTACTGTACTGGATCTTTTTTGTGGTAGATCGTCATTTGTTGCCTACAAATTATTATTGCTGCTTACCGGCCTTTTATGCCGGTAGGGTAGTGATAATGTTAATATGAAGTGGTTCGAAAATGCGGTTTACGGTATGTATTTCAGCTTTTAAGTGCTGTAGGGTTTCAGAGCACCTTATGCTACACTTAATGCTTGTCTTTCACTCGTGCGTTGAACGACAGTCATTGAAGGTTAATTGACGTACGTCGCACAACTTTAGATATATACAGCGAAACGGAGTGTTTATAACTTGTTTACAGACACCAGGAATTATCTCGAAAATGTAACAGAACTTTTCTCCCCTCATCTCACACATTCGTAAAACTTGTGTGGTTAGTTCGATGACTAAGGACAGAGTGTATAGTACTTGTCATCTTCTTTGCGCGACAGGAAAGCTTTCTTAGGTTTGGCATTAAACCTGGAAAAATAATTTTGGTGTTCAGAGAATCTTACACTAAACGTCATGTCTTTCATATGCATACTGAATGGCAGTTATTGAAGGTTATTTGACGTCTGCCTGCAGAATGTTAAATAAATTCTGCAAGAAAGGATTACGAGTACGCCCCCACTTGTCGAGGTGTGACTCGTGGTCTATTACAAAATGCAGTTCTCAAATTAAAGATGCAAATCTGGTCCAAGTAAACCCAGAAGTGACACTTTGATATTTGACGTCTGCCGGTCGCATCTTTCTGATAATTAGGCGTGTGCCACATTCTGCAAAGTACAGTGTCAAAGTTTTTGTGTGATATGTTAGATGTTATTCACAATGCTCTAAATATTAATATAAAATCAAATATTTTCATTTTTGATCCTCAAATACCTGTTCTACGAATTTTTTATTTTTTTTCTTAACCGAATTTTCAAGCTGTACAAGTGCGCTAAAAGACACTGTAATACTGATTTTCATTATTAAAGGCAACACTCAATCTGAAATAATACTGCCACCGCGATTATTGTTACTTCCTTTCTCAAATACACTGGGTAATTGTTAAGAGAGCAACGATGTGTATTGGAATATGATTATCTGAATATCCAGCCAGTACTGTATTACTTTTCAAGATTTTCAGAATAAAGTATGGTGCTGTGAAACCACAATTCTATCTTTCATTAATTTCATAATAATTGCTTCCTTACATACAAACTTTATCCAAGCATCATATAATAGAAATATGTACTTTCATGATGTAAATTAGCCATTATTGGCAAAAACTTCACAGGCCGAAGTCGCACATCGTGCCACTGCAGCATAATAAACCACACTCTGAACAACGTGTTTTGGAGCGATCATCAGTACAGTGTATCGCTGAAACTACATATTTTCGTAGTGCACGCGTATAAATACGAAAAACATCAATTACGGTTTGTTAGTTTCTAAGGCGGTAGTCCTTTCTGACGCTAATCGCTGGTAGAGAAGGAAAGTGGGGTCAGAAAGTTAAAGCGTTTTTAAGTTTCGTGGCATGATGTTTTTCCCTTCATCTCGTATATTCGTAAAACTTGTAATTCCAGCAGCTGAGGACAGAGTGTACAGTACTCGCCATGTTTGTTTCGAGACGGATACAGTTCACTTACATGCGTGTTATATCAGCAAAAGCCGCTCTGCAGAACTCGTCTCCAAGAACAGAGGCGTCATGGCATCCGTTCCTTCCTTGGAGGTTAAAATATAACCCACTTCATACACAAAACAGATTCTAACCTAACCTGGGCTCTTCGGTCCCGCCAATAACTGAGGAATGAGATCGGACGCATTGTGACCAAACTGTCGGCCGATTTTATCTTGTGACCTCACGCTGACAGCAGCCTAACGCGGAGAATAAGAGCGAGGACTGCAGATCTCAGTACTCTTGTTCGTTAATCGAATGGTAGTTGCGTTCCATCGTAAAGATACGCAATCACCCTCAGATGCGGAGGAGTCATTGTCTATCTTTCAGTACACGAAACACTTACGAAGGCCGCTTTCCGGATTTAATCTATACCTTCCTTACTTGTAATAACGAAATCAGAAATTTAATCCGCATGTTCGTTCCGAGTCCCGATCGACGAGATAACAATGAACTGGAAGTTTGGAACCGTTTTTGTTAACGACGCTAATGTTTCTTCATGTTTGGAAACGAACTGCAGCAGCAGAGGTAAGTTTATTCTTTAACACCACGGCCGGCGTCAGCCATCAAGGCCATTTCCAAGTGGTTAAGGTCTCGAACTTAGTGTGCAACCGTATACTTCCATGACTCTAGGCTCATAACTATAAGGTCTGCCTGCTGTCGGACATTTCCGGCCTTTATCAGTCACCTCCGGTCAGATGCGAACAAGTCCAGCCTGTCGGGTTTTTGTTAGGCTTTTTAGTGCTAAAGTCGAAAACGCACAATTAAGGCCCGTTCTAGGGGACTGATGACATCAGATGTTAAGTCCAATAGTGCTCAGAGCCCTTTGAACCATTTGATAGTATTGGAGAGTGTACGTAGGAATACCTGATCTTTTTTCGTCAGTACATCAATGTAGTGACTAATTTTAGGATCACATGAAGGAATGCACACTAGAGACTGCCATAAACAATTTCTGCAATTTTGTTCTGTTTTTGTTGTTCGTAGACATGAGGCTGCAGCATTTGTAAATATTTCGAGTTCTGCACATTTAAATATTGTATTATACACACTAACGGAAAAAATGGCAACACTAAAAAATAATTAATGTAAAATAATGAAATGTAAAGTAATGAAATTTCGGAAACATATTTAAGTGAATAAAATTGCAAGATCATAAATTAATGTAAGCGCGAGATAAGCCATTGCAAATGTGAAATGCCGGTACATTAATACAGGGTATAATCGCCAGAATGTTGAATGCGATCATGCAGATGTGCGTGCCTTGTGTTGTACAGATGCTGGGTGTCAGTTTGCTGGAGTTCCACGTTTCTTGCACTCATTCGGTCAATACAGGTGCGGTTAATGATGTTTGTGGATGAAGCCGGAGTTGGCGCGCGATGGAGTAAAGGACAAGGACAGTGTTCTGCTCATGGGTGATTTTAACGCCAGGATTGGAAATCGAACAGAAGGGTATGAAAAGGTTATGGATAAATTTGGAGAGGATATGGAGGCCAACAGGAACGGGAAACAACTCTTGGATTTCTGTGCCAGTATGGGCTTAGTAATCACAAACTCCTTTTTTAAACATAAGAACATTCATCGGTATACTAGGGAAGGCAGGGGAACCAGATCTGTCATTGACTATATAATAACAGATCAGGAATTCAGGAAGGCTGTGAGGGACACACGTGTATTCAGGGGATTCTTTGATGACATTGATCATTATTTAATCTGCAGTGAAATTGGGATTGTGAGGCCGAAAGTGCAGGTGGTCAGGTCCATATGTAGAAGGATAAGAGTGGAGAAACTTCAGGATAAGGAGATCAGGCACAAGTACATAACAGCGATCTCAGAAAGGTACCAATTAGTTGAATGTAGTCAATTACAGTAATTGGAAAAGGAATGGACAAGGTACAGGGACACAGTACTAGAAGTGCCTAAAGAATGTCTTGGAACAGTAGTGTGTAAAAGTAGGCTGAAGCAAACAGCTTGGTGGAATGACACAGTCAAGGCAGCCTGTAAAAGGAAAAAGGTGTATCAAAAATGGCCACATACTAGAACTCAGGTAGACAGAGAAAGTTACGTTGAAGAAAGAAACAAAGCCAAACAGTTAATTGGAGCATCCAAGAAGAAATCTTGGGAAGACTTTGGAAACAGGTCGGAGACTATGGGTCAAGCTGCTGGAAAACCATTCTGGAGTGTAATTAGCAGTCTTCGAAAGGGAGGTAAGAAGGAAATGACAAGTATTTTGGACAGGTCAGGAAAACTGCTGGTGAATCCTGTGGATGCCTTGGGCAAATGGAGGGAATATTTTGAAGAGTTGCTCAATGTAGGTGAAAATACGATCAGTAATGTTTCTGATTTCGAGGTAGAGTGGGATAGGAAAGATGATGGAAATAGGATCACATTTGAGGAAGTGGAGAAAATGGTCAATAGACTGCAGTGCAATAAAGCAGCTGTGGTGGATGTAATTAAGTCAGAACTCATCAAATACAGTGGAATGTCAGGTCTTAAATGGCAACACAGGATAATTGAAATCGCCTGGGATTCGGAACAGGTTCCATCAGACTGGACAAAACAGTTATCACACCAATCTTTAAACATGGAAATAGAAAAGATTCAACAACTACAGAGGTATCTCTTTAATCAGTGTTGTGGGTAAAATCTTCTCAGGTATTGTTGAAAGGAAAGTGCGAGTATTAGTTGAGGACCAATTGGATGAAAATCAGTGTGGGTTTAGGCCTCTTAGACGATGTCAGGACCAGATCTTTAGCTTACGGCAAATAATGGAGAAGTGGTATGAGTGGAACAGGGAATTGTATCTATGCTTTATAGATCTAGAAAAGGCATATGACTGGGTTCCTAGGAGGAAGTTATTGTCTGTTCTACGAGATTATGGAATAGGAGGTAAAGTTTGGCAAGCAATTGAAGGTCTTTACATGGATAGCCAGGCAGCAGTTAGAGTTGACGGGAAATTGAGTTCATGGTTCAGAGTAGTTTCAGGGGTAAGACAAGGCTGCAACCTGTCTCCACTGTTGTTCATATTATTTGTGGATCATATATTGAAAACAATAGACTGGCTGGGTGAGATTGAGATATGTGAACACAAAATAAGCAGTTTTGCATATGCGGATGACTTAGTTGTGATGGCAGATTCGATTGAAAGTTTGCAAAGTAATATTGCAGAGCTAGATCAGAAATGTAAGGACTATGGTATGAAGATTAGCATCTCCAAAACGAAAGTAATGTCAGTGGGAAAGAAATATAAACGGATTGAGTGCCAAATATAAGGAACAAAGTTAGAACAGGTGGACGGTTTCAAGTACTGAGGATGCATATTCTTACAGGATGGCAACATAGTGAAAGAACTGGAAGCGAGGTGTAGCAAAGCTAATTCAGTGAGCGCTCAGCTACGATCTACTCTCTTCTGCAAGAAGGAAATCAGTACCAAGACTAAGTTATCTGTGCACCGTTCAATCTTTCGACCAACTTTGTTGTATGGAAGCGAAAGCTGGGTGGATTCAGGTTACCTTATCAACAAGGTTGAGGTTACGGATATGAAAGTAGCTAGGATGACTGCAGGTACTAGTAGATGGAAACAATGGCAGGAGCGTGTCCACAATGAGGAAATCAAAGGAAAACTGGGCGAACAGGCTTAGATTGTGGGGTCATGTTACACGCATGGGAGAAGCAAGGTTACCCAAGAGACTCATGGGTTCAGCAGTAGAGGGTAGGAGGAGTCGGGACAGACCAAGGAGAAGGTACCTGGATTCGGTTAAGAATGATTTTGAAGTAATAGGTTTAGCATCAGAAGAGGCACCGAATAGGGGATCGTGGAGGAATTTTATAAGGGGGCTATGCTCCAGACAGAACGCTGAAAGGCCTAATCAGCCTTAAATGATGATGATGATGATAATGATGATCAACTTAGCACATCCAGTCTCAGAAGTAACTAACGCTCAAGATCGTTACAGCGTGTATTTAAAGCACTCCTGAGTTGCATCTTCATAGAGGCGCTACGAGTGCCACTCTCATGCCACGGGTGCGGAATTTGAATACACTATCTTCCAGATACAACAACAGGCCTGCGAACCTTCGTTTATGTTGCACAACTTCTTCTTGGCGTTGCGATCTTTTTTTTCGTCTGTGTATTTGGAATACATAATTAAATCTTCAGTTACACACACATCAAAAAAAGTTTAGCACTAACTCCGTTCCGAGAGTTCCGGAACCTGTACAAGAAAATCATTTCCGAACTGCTCTTGAGAACCGCACACTGCATGTTGTACCACGATACAGCGAGACCTTCAGAGGTGGTGGTCCAATATTGCTATACATACCGGTACTCTAATACCCAGTAACACGCCCTCTTGCATTGATGCATGCCCGTATTCATCGTGGTATACTATCCACAAGTTCATCGAGGCACTGTTGGTACAGTCCTCAACGGGAATTCAGCGTAGATCCCTCAGAGTGGTTTCTGGGTCACGCTGTCCATAAACAGCCCTTTTCAATCTATCCCAGGAATATTCGATAGGGTTCATGTTTGGAGAACATGCTGGCCACTCTAGTCGAGTTATGTCGTTATCCTGAAGGAAGTCATTCACAAGATGCGCACGGTGGAGGCGCGAATTGCCTCACCAGTATTCTGCGGATGGTGTTGCACTATCGGTCGGAGGATGGCATTCACATATAGTACAGACATTACGGCGCCTTCCACGACCACCAGCGGCGTACGTCGGCCCCACATAATGCCACTCCAAAACAGCAGAGAACCTCCACTTTGCTACTCTCGCTGGATAGTGTGTCTGCGGCGTTCAGCCTGACCGGGTTTCCTCCAAACACGTCTCCGACGATTGCCTGATAGAAGGCATATGCAACACTCATCGGTGAAGAGAAGGTGGCCGGCCGGAGTGGCCGAGCGGTTCCAGGCGCTACAGTCTGGAACCTCGCGACCGCTACGGTAGCAGGCTCGAATCCCTCCTCGGGCATGGATGTGTGTGATGCCCTGAAGTTTAAGTAGTTCTAAGTTCTAGGGGACTGATGACTTCAGTAGTTAAGTCCCATAGTGCTCAAAGCCATCTGAATCATTTTGAAGAGAACTTGATGCCAATACTGAGCGGTCCATTCGGCATGTTGCTGGACCTATCTGTACCGCGCTGCATGGTATCGTGGTTGCAAAGACGGACCTCACCATGAGTCAAGTTGCGCACCATGCAGCCTATTGCGCACAGTTTGAGTCGTAACACAATGTCCTGTGGCTGTACAAAAAGATGATTCAACATGGTGGTGTTGCTGTTAGGGATACTCAGAGCCATAATCAGTAGGTATCGGTCGTCCATTGCAGTAGTAGCCTTTGGGCGTCCTGAGCGAGGCATGTCATCGACAGTTCCTGTCTCTCTGTATCTCCTCCATGCCCGAACTTCATCACTTTGGTTCACTCCGAGACGCCTGCCACAAAGTAACAATGCGGACGCGATCGAACTGCGGTATTGACCGTCCAGGCATGGTTGAACTACAGACAACACGAACCGAGCACGTCCTTCCTGGTGGAATGGCACTGAACTGATCGGCTGTCGGACTCCCTCCGTCTAATAGGCGCCGTCCATCACGGTTGTTTACATCTTTGGGCGGGTTTGGTGACGTCTGTGAACAGACAAAGGGACTGTGTCTGTGATAAATATCCACAGTCAACTTCTATCTTCAGAAGGTCTGGGAACTGGGGTGATGCAAAACCTTTTTGTGTGTAGATTTTTATGGGATGTAAAATTCTATATATTTTTAAAACTGATTATATTCAGTGTCAACGTTAAGGGCACACTTCTTTGGTCATGCTCCATCTTATGCCTTGAAAAACAAAGTCTTTCATTATGGAACATGGAATATGTGGTGTCACTGCCAGACACCACACTTGCTAGGTGGCAGCCTTTAAATCGGCCGCTGTCCGGTAGTATACGTCGGACCCGCGTGTCGCCACTATCAATGATTGCAGACCGAACACCGCCACACGACAGGTCTAGAGAGACTTCCTATCACTCGCCCACTTGTACAGCCGACTTTGCTACCGATGGTTCACTGACTTCTACGCTCTCATTTGCCGAGACGATAGTTAGCATAGCCTTCAGCTACGTTATTTGCTACGACCTAGCAAGGCGCCAGTATCCGTACTATTGATATTGTGAATCATGTACCATAAAGAGCGACGTTCTCCATGAATGGATTAAAGTTAAGTATTCCACCAGCTACGTCCGTTTTTCTCAATTCTAATTCCCTTGTTATGTTCCAGACCTCACGCCAACCTGCGTCAGCTGAGACGCGTGCATTTCGGCCTCCTTTAAAAATACTGTTGGCTCTCCTGCCAACCACAACAGTATATATGCAAATTAACTGGGTTTCGTTAATGTCTTAACAGTTTCACCTGTCTTGGAAATGGAGATTTGTGCTATTTTCCAATAGCTTCTTTTTCGAAATTCTTTGACTTATAACTGGCTTTTCACAATACTTCTTCTTAGTTTGATTTCACTAATTGATTATTTGTGTAGCATAGTAATATCGTCACAGATAGACGACTAAATATAATACTGCTAAGATTTTCTCAATTGCGGCGGTTTTAAATTTCAGTAGAGTATTTGTTCCTAGGTACATTACCTAGTTGGGTCTTACAACATGTATTTATATTTGGAAAAGCCTTAATTTTTTCCGAAGAATTTTTTTAAATTTGCAGCACATAAAACGTGAATGCCATCATTTAAAAATGGAATAAGAAACTATTTAAACTTCTATTACGGAGCTGGATATATGCACAAGATTGAAAAGTATACCAAATTGCAACACTCGCCCTTAGTATCGATTCTGGTTGATTATCTTCGGTTTCTTTGTCAAGCTATGATATATTAATTTTCCGATGTTCATTCGTACGTGGGTAAAATGTGAATAAACGTATTCAGTTGTATGAAACTCATTAGTAAATATAATTTTTATGTAATTTGGTGTAAAGTTAACGTATGGAATATATGTTGGCCAGTACTAAGCCTTTTACGCCGTATGTATTATGTGTTCTGTATGTGGAGACATTAACAACGGACCGGTGATTTTTTGAGTGCGGGAACCCGAGGTACGGTATTACAGTAAGGATGGTTGGAGATGATGCGACTTTTCGTCACGACAATAAATACCTAAATTATTCGACAGACGTGTAGGTCTGTCGATAAAGAAGAATACTGGAAGATGGAAGAATGAATTAAAACCATCACGAAAGAGACTTAGTAAGACAGGAGAGAGGACGGAGGAGACTGAGACCTCGTAAGTGCGGGCAGCAACAATGTCACGTTTAAAAAAGATCAGAAATTGTTTGGACTCCGACTGGTGATATGTGGGTGGACGATGGGGAAACAGAGCAACGAGTACTATTAATGGTCAGTAAACAGCAGTGAGATGTATGAACTCTGAAAACGTTACTGTACCGAAGGCATAAATTAAACTTTACTTGAACTTTAGGATTCTACAAACAATTTAGAATTATATATTGTGTGAGGGCATAATACGCATTTGTGTTTGAAAATGAAGCTAAATAAATAAAAATTCAGCTGGCGTGTACACCTTGTCCAGAAAGTATCTCAATTTTGTTTGAACATTACGTCAAACCTCATCCTGCGGTATTTCCTCGCCGATTTAAAACATTTTAAACTTAATTTGACTAAATTAGAGACCGGCCATTTGCTGCAGACATTAAAATAGATTACGTCAGAGTGTCCTTGTGATTTTTTAGCGCAACAGCCATCGACAGATGACTGTCTACAGCCCAGGGCAGGAATACTTGATAATACATATCTGAAAACAGGCAAGAAATAATACCAGTATGTTACGTTTAGTAAAGACTAATGCAATATTCTCATAGAATAAGCTCATTATAAAAATAATTAGTAGCACTTGGAGATCAAAAGAATAATTAATTAAGCAAGGCAACTTTCTGAGAGATGAGACTATGAAACAGAGAACACTTTACCAGCAATACATACGTACGTTCACGTGTTACAGTCTAAATGGGATGCCATTTCACTCGCAGATGAATATGTATTTTTACTGAATACAAGGCCACATTTAAATTTTGCATAGGTGCGAGAAACAGATAATCTGCTCTAATCGTGTCGCATTAACTGAGATGATTCTTATAACCTGCTTAATGAAATTATGATTTAAAATCATGATTAAATTAAACATTTGTTAAAGCACACGAAAGAAAAATTTGGAGTAGGAATTAAAGTTCAGGGAAAAGAAATAAAAGCTTTAAGGTTTGCCGATGATTTTGTAATTATATCAGAGACAGCGAAGGACTTGGAAAGCAGCTGAACAGACTAAGCAGTTTACTGAAAGGAAGATATAAGATGAACATCAATGAAAGCAAAGCAAGGGTAATGGAATGTAGTCGATTTAAACAGGTGATGCTGCGGGAATTTGATTAGGAAATGAGGCACTTAAAGTAGTAGATGAATTTTGTAATTTGAGCAGCAAAATAACTGATGAAGACCGAAGTGGAGAGGATATAAAATTAGACTGTCAAGAGACTGAAGAAAAGTTTATTGATATTGAATGTAGATTTAAGGGTTTTGTTGTGGTCCTCAGTCCTGAGACTGGTTTGATGCAGCTCTCCATGCTACTCTATCCTGTGCAAGCTTCATCTCCCAGTACCTACTGCAACCTACGTCCTTCTGAATCTGCTTAGTGTATTCATCTCTTGGTCTCCCTCTACGATTTTTACCCTCCACCCTGCCCTCCAATACTAAAATGGTGATCCCTTGACGCCTCAGAATATGTCCTACCAACGGATCCCTTCTTCTAGTCAAGTTGTTCCACAAACTCCTCTTCTCCCCAATTCTATTCAATACCTCCTCATTAGTTATGTGATCTACCCATCTGTTAGGAAGTCTTTTATGAGGGTTTTTATATCCAGTGTAGTCATGCATGGAAGTGAAATATGGTCCATAAACAGTTTAGGCAAGAAGAGAATGAAGCTTTTGAAATGTGGTGCTACAGAAGAAGGCTGAAGATTAGGTGGGTACTATGAGGAGATGCTGAACAGAACAGGGGAAAACAGAAATTTGTGGCACAACTTGTCTAGATGATAGAAAACGTTCTGAGACATCAAGGGATCACCAGTTTGGCCTATGTATAAGGTAAAAATTCCAGAGGGAGACCAATAGATGAATACAGTAAGCAGATTAAGAGGCTTCCCCATAATGGAGTAGCAAGGAGAGCTGCGTCGAACCAGTCTTCGGACCGAAGACCACAAGAACAACAACAGTTAATCTTTATTACTGCAATCGATTACTGTTTATTTTGTATTCTATATAGCATGAAAGTGCGATTGTTTGAGCTTGGGGTAAAATGTGTAGGCTTATGTTGTTTATGTAAAAGTTGGAAGGGGTTCTGCCACAAGAAATTCTTCATCAATATATGTAATGGTCAACTAGTTTGATAGGAGCAAAGAAGTAACTGTATTGGTTGGTACAAATTTCGTTGGAGAGAATAAACACTGAAATGCTAAATACATTTGAGTAGTCTAGTTAAGTTGACCATAAAATAACTGAAGCAGTAGCTTAGGGCAGAGATAGAACTGAAATTTTAATTATTTGATAAAACGATAGCAATCAATAGCTAAGAGTCATCAGTCGTAGTAAGTTTGTATCGTTTTAAGCTGAGTCCAGATATACGATTAACTATAAAATTTGGCGATGTGGTCGCATGTTACTGAAACTACTTGTCCATGGGAGTATGTCGCCCGTATTTCAACGACTTGTGATTACGTGATGCTGTGTAATCAGTAACAATTCTGAAATGAGTCATAGATTGTGAGAGACCTGTAAATATTTGTGAAATGTTCAATAGAGGCTTTTGGTAACAGAGTGTGATTAAAAGGAACTGCGTCTCTATGCATTAACCTGTTTCCGAAGACTGTCACCGCCGTTGTGCATGTATTATTAGAGCCACTTTCACGAAAAGTGCTGCCGCAGTGCTCTGTATTCTATCGGAACAAATAAAGGGATTATTAGCCATAGCTGGACTCAGCATTGGCTTAAATGTTGTGCTTGTGACGGACGATTCTCCACTCCAGATTTATGAAATAAATTATCGTGCCTGCCAACCTCGTTTGGCGCCAGTACTGTTTATAGGTACGAGGGACATTCAGTAAATAAAGAGGCAATTATGTACAGGTGAAACAAATTGAAAGGAGAGTTTTATAATCTCATATCTTTAGGTTGGCATCACTGGGTTAAGCAGAAAACATTTTACGGCTTTTTTTTTAACCTCGATATTGTGTTTAACGATTGTATGTCGGCTTGAAGTTTCCCCAATAGCTGAATTATGTTCAGTGATCCGTTTTTTGCTTTCTTTTACTGAATGATTTTACGGTATGTAAACTTGTATGAACTGCGGAAAAATTTGAGCATTGGGTAGAACAGTTCAAAAAATGGTCAAGCCTCAGTGACTGACGATCATCGTCCAGAGAAGCCAGTTGAAGTGTCAACTCCCTCTTGAAACCCGCGTTGACAACATTATTCGTGAAGACAGACGCATTGCAGTTGGACACATAGCAGAAACATTTGCAGTAAATGCTGGCACAGTTGATAACGCTGTCGGCAACAGGCTCAAGTACAGCAAAACAAGTGCAAGGTGCGTCCCGAAGGGATTAATGAAACAAGACTCAAAATGGCTACATACTTCAAAGAACTGTTTGGAAGAGATCACTGTTTTATAGAGCAGATTTTAAAGTGTGATGAAACTTGGGTTCACCGTTTCCAACCAGAGTCTAAAAGACAAAGCATGGAATGGAAGAATTCGTGGGACAGTGCCTAAGAAAGAACTAGTTCATCATTGGTGGGAATGACGTAAGAAATTAGTGAAAGTCTCATTTTGTAAAAAACACGCAAATTTTTCCCCTAGCAGTTTGTGTCTCTAATTATTGAATTTCCCTCGTGTGTAATGGACCTTTACCGACGTGTCCCGCAAAATGAGTTTTCTAAATGTAAATGCTTTAATTCTTACACTTTGCCCTTACTTAATTTTTTCCACAGGTACTTTTTGTGTAACAATTAATCCTATTAGTTTTTGGATTTTTTTTGTAAATCTATACTGATGGAGTAAGTAATACTTCGTATCTCAAATATCTGCATGTACTTGTTTGCCCTAGTATGTTATCATCTCATAGAATTTTTTTATTATTGCCTTCATCAGTTAATGCCATGGATTTGATTTCATTTACTTATCGTAGCATTTTGTCGAACGTTATTAGTCAGCTAAGAGTACTTAATCATCGGTTAACGGGACGTTATTTCGCGAAATTCTGGTCTACTGAGCTTTTCATAAACATTCACGTAAGGAGAGTTGGAGACGTCAGCTGCTAAACATCATATTACGGGACATATACCGACTTATTCTCTTTTTATTTTATCTTCAATTGATTGTGTTTATTCTCTTTGACTATCTGCGATCGGTTTGAAATCTCCGCGCGCTTCACTTTCAGGTAACGCGGTAATCAATGTCGAATATACGACTAAGTATGTCAGGTTATCATAATTTATCGTCATCTGGTGTTACGCGCTGAAATATTCATATAGTTCAGGTTTTCTATCCGTGCTAGTGACAATCTGTAGCTAATTTCGTTCCTTTTATTTATTTTTAGTACTTTACACCCATGGACGGGACGAGTTCGAGCGGTATAAATTCCCACTCTTCAGACATTAAGGTAAGGTCATAGAATGCAATTATTTTGAACTAAATTGAAACATATGAGCCGGAAGCTATAGATCTGACTATTGTTAGACGGAGCAAATGAAACGTGGGGAAACGCAATGGTAAATCGAGTAAGTAACAGAGAGTAATGGTGCTTGCTTGGTGTTAAATGTTTCAACTAGTTCACTGCCCCGTTGTCGGGGCTAAACGATACCATTAAACTTGAGCGGAAGGCAAAGAAATGCGTACTTGCCTTCTGTCAGGCAGCGAAGAAGTTAGCGCAACTTCGTTAATGGTAGCAACAGCGGCAGGTCTACTCAGCGCACTAAGCAAGGTGTTGTACCCTGGCAAACGTAGTCCGCAAAAGTAAATGGCTCCAACATTATTTGACTGCGTCATAAATCAGATAATAAAGTCATTGACTTAAGTCAAATATCTTAGATCGTTTAATCAAAGAGATATAACGATGAGTGAGTGCACGAAGTAATTACAGTGGAAACACCGTTACAGTTTCAAGAAGTGCAAAGAGATCGCATTTGAAGCTATCAGACAATCAGTTCGTACATTAAAAATGAGTGTGCTGTTAACGTAATGTCGCTGAGAAATCGGGAAAAAGTAGTATAAAATCAAGAGTTTGAGTTTCGAAGAGGATGTAATAAGAATTGACCGTTTAATAGCCTTGTAAGCTCTATACCTTGAAGGTGATACCCAATATGAAGAGATTAAGCAAGGAAAAACCCATGCGCAGGGATGAGAACCGGAACTACAGTAAACAGGTGACACGCAACGGCTGTGTGGTGTGATTCCACATTTTTACTTTGGGGATGAAGACGAAGGGTACTTGATAATGCTACAGGTGTTATTCTTATTAAATTTACCTAAATAATTTTTTTATAATAAATCCACCTTCTGCACAACTAGAACAAGGCTATTTCACGTTTATAGAGTGTTGTTGTTGTTCTTATTGTTGTTGTTGTTGTTATTGTGAACTAGTGTGAAGATTGGTTTGATGCTGCTATCCACACTAGCCTCTTCACCACTTTATAACTCTTGCAGCCTACATTCATTCGAATCTGCTTACTATACGCAAACCTCGATCCGACACTCCAAAAAAATGTGTGTGAAATCTTATAGGACTTAACTGCGAAGGTCATCAGTCCCTAAGCTTACACACTACTTAAACTAAATTATCCTAAGGACAAACACACACACCCATGCCCGAGGGAGGACTTGAACCTCTGCCGGGACCAGCCGCACAGTCCATGACTGCAGCGCCTAAGACCGCTCTGCTAATCGGTCCGACTCTCCCATTTTTAATTCCCACTCTTCCTTTCAGTACCTGATTGGCAGTTCTTTGGTGCCTCAGGATGTGCCCCATGAATTGATGATTTCTTCTATGTGTACACTTCTTGTTCTCCAATTGGATTGTTGGCCGCGGTGGCCGAGGGCTTCTAGGCGCTTCAGTCCGGAACCACGCGGCTGCTACGGTCGCAGGATCGAATCGTGCCTCAGGCATGGCTGTGTGTGATGGCCTTAGGTTAGTTAGGTTTAAGTAGTTCCAAGTCTAGGGGTCTGATGGCCTCAGATGTTAAGTCCCATAGTGCTTAGAGCCATTTAAACCTTCTCATTTGTTTCTCGATCTACCCATCTAATCTTTAACATTCTCTTGTAGCACCAAATATTCTCTTCTCTTTTCAGTTTTTCCTTCTTTGCTTTATACTAACTGGCCATTCGAGCTGTTGATATTCATGCAGCTGCTTCTCTTTCCTCCAAAGGCCTTTTCTAATTTTCCTGTGGGTGTAAGGGTTACGTGTGCTCCTACAGCCTTGCATTTGCCCTTTAGGCATTCCCGTTTAGCCATTTTGCAGTTCCTGTCAACCTCATTTTTTAGATGTCTGTGTACATTTCGCCTCGTTCATTTACTGCAATTTTATATTTTCTTCTTTCGTCAGTTAAATTCATATCTCTTCTGTTATCCAAGTAGTTACACAATAACCGTTATTTTTATCTATTTGACCCTCTGCTGCATTTACTATTTCACCTCTCAGAGCTACCCATTCGTTTTCTGTTGTATTCGTTTCCCCTGTTTCAGTCAGTTGTTGCTTAATGCTCCCTCTGAAACTCTCAAGAACTTCTGGTTTCTTCAGATTCTCCATCCCCCAGGTGGCTCACACGGGGCCCCGAGCCCTTACAGCCCATTCTTCGCTCCCTAGTTGCATTTCCTTCACGCTGCCCCTCCCTCCCTAACCTCGCTCCTTACCCACAGTCCCCTTTTTCCACTCTCTCTCGGTGTTCTGATTTATGTCGACCTGGCTAGTTCCCTGTCTTCTTTGCAATTTTGTTCCTCCTGCCTGTTCTCATTCATCCTTTTTGGCGTTTAGGTCCCCACTTGGGGTTTGACCTCCACTTCCAAATTTTCTGTTTTTAGTGTGAGGCATTTGAGGAAGAACTTCTTCCATAGCGTCCTTCCTTCCCTGTGTAGCCCCCCTCCCACTCAACTAGGTCACGAGCACGTGTATCCAGTCCATGTGTCGGGCTGTTATGTACCTATCTGGCTGACCCCACTGACAATACTGTAACCACACTACTGATACCTGAGCTGTTCCCTCCCCATGTATGCCAAGGAGTGGTTGCTTGTCTTCCTAGAGCATTGGAACTCCCGGCAGTGGCTGCCATGCTGGGCAGCCCTTGCTGTGACTGGGTGATGCTCATAGGAAGAGCCTCTGATCGTAGTGGATGGTATCAGGGCAGATGCTTGGCGCATGAAGCGTATCAAACTGCAAAAATTTGGACGTTCTCAAACAGCTGTCTCTTTGAATGATTAAGGACCATTGAATGTGCCTCTGCGTTTTCTGGCAACCTTCCCTTCCCTCGATACACCGTGGGAAGAGGGCCACGCTCACCTCCTTTGGATGAAACATTTTCCCCACTTCCTCATCTATACTAGGAGGGATGTGGACACATTTACCACCACAAAGGCATTGTTTTTTGTGGCTAATATCGAGAACACGTTTCCTATAGTGGAGTCTCTGAGTAACATGCAGTTGGGCTCCATGTTAATCAATCAGCAGCTCTTTGTGCTTTTGATCATCTTGACAATGTCCCAGTGTATGTAACCCCTCACCAATCTCTGAATGTTGTCCAGGCAATGATTTTTCATAGGCACATTATCCTGCAAACTGATGAGGAACTCCAGACTAATCTGGAGTGCTCCAGTCTTCATTTAATTGATGTGTGCAGAAGGCTCTTAAAAAGAACTGCACTGACATTGACGACTTCATTCTAACTTTTGAGGGGGTTACTCTCCCAGAGAAGGTCAACATAGGTTATGTACAGCAGCTGTGCTGTGAAGCCATATGTCCCACCACCCATGAGGCGCTTTCAGTGCTTGCATTTTGGGCATACGAGTGTGCCTTCCCATTGCATGGCGGAATCTCTGTGTGGTGACAGTGGACACGCACTTCATGAGGGAAGTCCCTGTATTCTGACAACTGTGTGTGTGGATTATCATGACCGCTACTCTCCTTGTCTGACAAATTGCCAAACTTACAAAAGAGAGAAGAAGACAAAAGAGTACAAGTCCCTGGATTGCCTGTCTTATGCTGAGGCTCGCCAAAAATATGAGAGACTCCATCCGGTGCCACATCCTTCAACTTTCGTCCCTCTTACATCCTTTCGATCTCCTAACTCGTCCTTACCCCAGCCCCAACACTCGTCTCCCCTCCCTCTACCCTGAATTCCTATGCCCTCCCTTGTGGGAGCCATTCCCTCTCCCCAACTGAAGAAGAGAAGTGCCCCCCATTCTTCGGCACCTACTTGTGATAGGGCTCCCCCCCCCCCCCTCCCTGCTGAGACACTTCTCCCTGGTGTCTCTCATGCTGGAAGCCTACAACCACATCTTGACCAGGAGAGGCACCATGTGTGTACCACTGAGGTTGTCCACTCTCTTTCAGTTCCAGATCTTGTAGAAGTCTGTATTCCCTCTGTGCCCTGCACTCCTCCAGCTTCGAAAGAGATGAAGAAGAAACTTAAGTCACAGACAAGACCCCCCCCCCCCCCCTGCGATGCACACAGTACTGCTATCTCCCTCCGAAGAACTTGTCTGACATCTTATTTATGGATGTCACTCTATCCTAAACTTTTGACACATGATAATCCAATGGAATTGCAATGGATGCTATCGTCACTTACCGGAAGTACAATGTCTTATTTCTTCCTATTCTGTAATCTGTTTGCTCTTCAAGAAATGCACTTCCATGATGATCACTCCCGAATATTTCGGGGTTATCGTTCATTCTGTCAGAACCTTGCCAGGCCCAGGATAGCATCTGTAGGGGTCTGCACTTTGGTTTGCTCGAATGTTATTAGTTACTGGATCCCTCTTCATACCATCCTGGAAGCAACAGCAGTTAGAGTGCAATCGGCTCCGGCAGTCACCCTTTGCAATGTCTACCTTCCACCAGGTAGGCCACTTCCTTTTGTTGAGCTGTCTACCTTAATATAGCAATTTCCGTCCACTTCTCTCCTCCTTTAGGACATCAATGCACACTACCCCCATGGCGGAGCGCCACTTCAACAGGTAGGTGTCTCTTAATTGATCAAATTATTACGGACACTGATTTGTGTCTAGTCAATGGCAGTTTCCCTGCCCACTTTAGTGCTGCTCATGGCACTGTTACTGCTATCGATCATACGACCTCCTCACCTGCTCTTGTGGTTTCCCTACATTAGTCACCTCATGATGATCTTTGCGACAATGGCCACTTTCTGATGATTCTGTCCTCCCGCTGCCACTGCCAGATCTACAGGCCCCCATGTTGGGCATTGGGCATTCTGCAGAGCTAATCGGCCTTTACATGCGACTGCTGTCCACTTCGACACCTCTCTCTGGGATTGCATTGATGCAGTCATGCAGGGCGTCTCTGCCACTATTCTTCATGCTGCTGGCACTGTTGTCCCCCTATCCACATGTCCCCATCGTCGTCGACTGGTACTATGGGGGACCAAGGACGTAGCAGTTGCCGACCAGGACCGCCGACGGGCGCTGCATCGATTTAAACGACACCCTTCACAGACCGTCCTCCTCGCTTTTAAGCGTCTCCATGCTAAGGCTCGTTACCTTATTACGCATAGTAAAAAGAACTGTGGGAGCGCTATGTTTCCTCTCTGGGGACGTGTGCCTCTTCTTTGCAGGTTTGGTCTAAGCTCCGTAGCTTTCAGGGCTGCCAGTGACGCTCAACTGTCCAGGGTCTTATCCTCCGAAGTGTGGTCCTTGTAGAGCACCTCGTGACACACTTTGTGACCAGCACTCTCTTCCTATTTCACTGCTTTTCTCTGGCAGAAAAGGATAATTGAACAGACCCTCCCCCTCCCCCTCTGTTTTAACCCCCACCACACTGAGCCCCGTAATGATTCTTTCATTTAATTGGAATACTTGCTGGCTCTTACCTCTTCATGAGACGTCCCAGGCCTGGATTCCACCCACAACCAGATGATCCAACATTTGGACGTTACCCAGAGGCAAAGTCTACTCAGGGTCTTCAACCACATTTGGTTCACAGGTGCTTTTCTGTCGCAATGGGGAGACAGTATAGTTATCCCCATTCTTTAGCCCTGGAAGAATCCAACGTCTCTCAATGGACACTGCCCAATTAGCCTGACAAACGTACTTTATAAGCTGCTTGAGAGGATGTTTAGCTTCCAGTTATGTTGGGTACTCGAATCTCAGGACCTTTTGTACCGGTGTCAGTGTGGCATCTGGGAAGGACGATATCCATCTGACCATTTATTCAGATTGGAAACGAGATTCTGACATACGTTTACTAACTTCCGGCATCTTGTGACTGTCTTCTTTGACCTTCCTAAGGCATATGACATGGTTCAGTTTCATTGTATTTTAGTTACTCTTCATGACTGGGACTTTACGGCCCCCTTACAATTTATATCCACAAATTTTTATTCCACCAACTGTTCCAGGTTCGAGCTGTCACTTCACTAAGCACAGCTCTGACTCAGGAGAACAGTATCCTGCAGGGTTCTGTATTAAGAGTCACACTCTTTCTCATAGCCATCAATGGGTTTGTAAACTTTGTTGGGCCTCTGGCTTGCCTGTCATTGTATGTCGACGATTTTTGCATCTGGTGCAGCTCTTATTCGGTAGTATCTGCTGAGGTCAGGTCCAAGGCGCCACCTGATGGGCTTCTGCGTGGGCTGTCTCCCAAGACTTATGCATTTTTGTCGTCGACCCACAGTACACGCTGATCCAGAACTTTATCCAGGCTACCATTTCCTGTATGTTGTCGCACAGTCCCATTTCTTGGGCCTAATTTTTGATAAAAAGCTGACGTGGTTGCCCCCTATTCGCCACCTGAAACTACATGCATGCGCAAGCTTAATGCTTTCTGTCTCCTGGCCCACACATGTTGGAGTGCAGACCATGTTTCTCCTCTCCACCTTTATCATGCTCTGGTCTTGTCCAGACTAGATTATGATAGTCAGGTTTATGGCTCAGTGGCTCCTTCTGCTCTGAAGATACTTGACCCTGTTCACCAATGTGGGGTGCATCTGGATATTGGTGCCTTTTGCACTAGTCCCGTTGACAGCAGCAGAAGTGGGGATTCCCCCTCTGCAAATACGACGGGGCCAACACCTTGTTTCTTACGCAATCGCCATTCGCCGATTCTCTGACCATCGCATGTATCCTGTCCTCTTTGCAATCGAGATATATCTTCCTCCTGACAACTGCCCATGGGTGGGATTGCCAGCTAGAATGAGTCTCACTTCCGTCTGTCGGCATCTTCATCTCTACTCACTAGAATGTTCCTTGTGTATTTCCTTCCACATCCCCCCCACCACCTCTCGGGCAGTGGCTAGACACGGATTAGAACCGACCTGTTCCAGGATACTAAGATCTCTGGCACCCCTATGGTTTTCCGGCGTCTGCAGGTAATCGACCGATACTACTCTCGTCACACTTTGCTCTCTGCCATCCATGACCTTCTCTCTGCCTTTGGCCGTGCCATCTACTCAACTATCTTTCTCTGGATCCCAAGTCATGTGGGAATCCCACGCAATGAACTGGCTGAACGTTACGTTAGAGAAGCAAACACTTATCCACATTCCCTTTTATGATTACAGCTGCGGATATGCGTGTCCACGTCAAATCTCTCTTTACCCAACAGTGGGATGACATCTGGTGCACTACTGCTCTCAGCAATGAACGCCACCCAATCAAGGAGTCTACTTTGGTTTGGCGATCTTCCTTCTGCTCCTCTCAGGAGTAGTCCACTCTCTTATGCCTTCTACGTTATTGGTCATACCAGGCCCTCTAATTGTTTTCTCTTTCGTGATGGACCACTCCCACAGTGTTGTTGTACAGCCAGACTGACAGTATCCCACATATTGGTGGAATCTCCCCTTCTCTTCACTCTTCGTACTAAGAATAGTCACTCAGATTCCTTAATTTTAATATTAGCGTGTGATTCATGGATGGTAGAACTGGTCCACAGTTTCCTCCATGAAAGTGGTTTTTATTTTAAGATATAAGTTTTGTTTACTCCTAGAGCAGGGTCAAGGTGGTTGTGGATGAGGCCTCTCTTCATGTTTTCTCAGTCTGGAATCCATGACCATTCCCACTTGCAAAGACCGCTTTTTTATCCCTCTGTTTTCCCAGTCTTTAAATTTGGGCTTCCTTTTATGTATCTTATAATGTGTGTGTTTTAACTTCCTCGATTTATAATTTGACTCCTCTGCCAGGATCCATCCACTTCTAGTGGACTCTCTTCTGCGTGTAAATTTGAAATCACGGGACTAATGACCTCATCATTTAGTCCCATAAACCTCCATTAATCAATCGACGAATCAGTTTACCCAGTTCCCATCTCATTAATTTCCTATTTTTTTGCAATTTCTTCAGATCTAATCTGCAGATCGTATCATACAAATTATGCCCAGATTTCCCATCTGCTCCTGGTTATGTCCTACAGTTTAAAAGCAGGTTTTGACATCTCTGCCTTACCATTATACAGCCGATCTGAAACCTTCCATTGTTCCCAGGTCTCCTGCACATATACAACCTTCTTTCATGGTTATTAAACCATACCTCAGTGACGATTAAATTATGCTATGTGTAAAATACTGCCAGGCGGCTTTCTCTTTCATTCCTTTCCCCCACACCACGTTCTCTTATTATTATTCTCTCTCTTCCTTTTCCTTCGTACTACAAAATTTCTGTCACCATCACAATTAAATTTTCGTCTCCCTTAACTATCTCAACAACTTCCTTTATCTCTTCATACATTTTTTCAATCTCTTCATCATGTCGGAGGAAGCAGGCATAGAAATTAGTACTACTGTTGTGGCTGTTGGCTTCGTGTCTGTAATGACTACGATAATACGTTCACGTGCCTGTTCGTTGCAGCTTACCCACCTTCCTATTTTCTTATTAGGCCTTTGCCTACATTACCTGTATTTGGTTTTGTGTTTAAATTATTGTAAAAACCTGACCAGAAGTCCTATTCTTCCTACCACCAGACTTCACTAATTTCCACGATATCTAAAAAGAGAAATGGATAGTATGCAGTTAGGTATTAGGGTCAAGAAATGGCTCTAAGAACTATGCCACCAAACTGCTTAGGTCATCAGTCCCCTAGACCTAGAACTACTTAAACCTACCTAACCTAAGACACATCCATGCCCGGCGAAGGATTCGAACTGATGACGCAAGGAGCCGCGTGGTCCGCGATGCGACGCCTTTGAGCTCATGGCTAACCCGAGAGGCAAGTTGTTAATATCTACTGTTGTTGCTAAAAAGTTATTCACTTCTGGTGAATGATGTTCTGCGAAGTTCATTTAAGAAAGAATATCTAAAATATGTATGATGTTACGGAAGCGGAAGGACGCCTAATTCATTTCCCCTTGTCTTTGTTCATGATGTTAGATTCGCAATCTCAGCATACGTACTATCCATAACCACACTTTAGATCGAAGTCATAGTCACAGATATGCGAATACAACACATTGGCTTATACTCGAGGTATTTCGTTTCCCACGAAGTGGCGGCAGACGATGCTGTGGCGTCTTCGGAGCGCGAGTTTCTCCAGTGCTAGCTATCTCAGCACATCGGCTGAGCGAACTTGCATATGTTGGAAGCACTTCGTCGCTTTGTCTGTTATGCTGTATAGCAGACTTTAAATCTGTGCGGATCAGCATAACGAAAAGGCGAGGGGTCACGCTCGTTTTGTCCACGACTGTACATACGAAGATAGTTGATATCTAAACTAAAGGTAGCTGTATATCTTACAAGGCAAATAATAACAGTAATAAAAAAAAACCTGGGTAAGTGCGGGTAGGACTAGCTCACTGAGGGTTCCGTACAAACATCATTGTGTTTCTGGACAGTTCATCCGTCCCAGAATCGAGAACCTCGACGATTTTCGTCTATTAGCTATATCGATAATGGCAAGACATACATCATCCCATTCCTAAGAAAAAGGGGCCTTTACAGAAGGATAGAAAGACTGTCGGATATCAAATGACAAAAAACTGTTTTCGATGATATAATTACGAATTAACAATTTTTAAATTTTTCTTGTGATTGTAGTGTGAAATCTTGCTTCTTGCCGAATATTTGATTGTAGGTCAAAGGGAAGTACATTATTGGTTCTGATGAGTGAGTTTGCGAGTCTAAAATGTGTGGCATAAACAGCCGTATCCTTTTATTGCATTGACTTAGAAGCTTACATTTTTGACACTGTCAAGGGGCCATGGAGCTTAGTATGTGACACAAATCTGAAATTGATACATCAACGCCATCCTGTGAAAACGGGTCTTAAGATAAAGACAGATACACAGTCGCACAGGAAATCACAAGAAAAAATTTTTATTCTTGGTTCATAATTATAAATGACCAATTTTCGGATTTTTTGCTTTGCTTCCTGACAAATTGCATGATTCTATGTCAACGGGAAGTACCCTATAGATTCTGATGAGTAGTTTGCGAGTATCAAATTATGTGAGATAAATGGCGGCATCTACTGATTGCTTTGACTTTTGGAAGATTAAAGTTGTTACACCGAAAAGAAAAACTAATGTTAGTATGCGACATAAATTTGAACTTGATATGCCAACCCGTTCCTGAAAAAAAGGCTTTTCACTGTCGACCAGACAAACAGACGGAAAATGAACTGTCCCTGCAAAGCAGGGTTTCCAGCCTGGACCACATTCGATGAAGAGGAGTATTTTTGGCCCCATAACATACTTAACGCTAATAACCACTGAGGTCAAAAAAGGAATGGAGCAATAAAAGAACTGCATAGTGTGGTGGGAGTTTCAAATCGAAAATATTCGGTTTATTATAACTTCACATGAATGGAATTTCAATTTATTTTTTTCAATTTTTTGTTCTTATTACCAATCGTGTGATAGATGCTCACTTCTTTGGAAACTTTGATATTTGCTTTGGGCCGGGTGCGGGCCGCGGGTTGCACATCCCTGCTATAATTGTTCCTTTTCATCAACTGAGTCGAAATTATTTGAATTTTCTGCACGTTTTCCAATATATTTTCAACTTTTTTCTTTCTACCCCAAAAATCTCGTGCGCATTCTTTCTATCCTCCTTTTCTCTTTTATATCTCTATATATTATTATTATTTTCGTATTAGGTCTAATATCTAGAATTTTTTCGTTGTGGCCATTTCGCCAGACGTGCGTGGGACTGTTGTCTGACTCTTACCGGAACATACTCTCTCGGAATTTCAACAGTAAACCTTTCCGTAATTCTCAACACCTCTCTTGTAGCGTCTGCCACTTGAGTTTGTTGAGCATTTCTGCACCGCTCACACGCCGCCAAGCCGATCCCTCGAAAAAACGCGTCACTGTTCTTTGAGACCTCACTTTTTCTCCTGTTAATCCGACCTGGTAAGAATACCAAACTAATAAGTAATACTCAAGAATCGGTCGGACAAGTGTTTTGCAAACCACTTACATGGATGAATTACATTTACTTCAGATTGTACCAGTGAAACTCAATCTGGCGTCTGCTTGTCCTACTATTTGTTTAATGTGGTCATACCACTTAAGGGGACCACACCGTGGTTCAGGTCGAAAAAAATCGTTTTCGGTTTTCATCATATTTCGATAGAGTAAGGTTTTATTTAAGTACTCTGAAAAGGGTTTTGCAGAAACAAAAAAAAAAAAATTTCGAGTATTTAAAGAGCATTTTCCTACCACGTGTGTTTATGTGCCCCGCCCACTTTTCTATTGACTCGAATTCGTAACCTTTGCCTTTCGCGGGCAAGTGCTCTACCAACTGAGCTACCCAAGCACGACTCACGCCCCGTCCTCACAGCTTTACTTCTGCCAGTACCTCGTCTCCTACCTTCCAAACTTTGCAGCTCTCCTGCGACGAGGTACTGGCGGAAGTAAAGCTGTGAGGACGGGGCGTGAGTCGTGCTTGGGTAGCTCAGTTGGTAGAGCACTTGCCCGTGGAAGGCAAAGGTCCCGAGTTCGAGTCTCGGTCCGGCAGACAGTTTTAATCTCCCAGGAAGTTTCATATCAGCGCACACTCCGATGCAGAGTGAAAATCTCATCCTACTTAGATCTTGTTTGTGCTGAGAGCGTATATAAAAATCGGAACTACCAGCCAGTCAGTGTGAGACGTTCAGAATCTCCAAAAAAAATTACAAAGAGCAGCGATATTTATTAGTTCACTTGGAATTAACTGGTTGCAAACAAACAAATTAATCTAAAATTGTGTGAGACCTACAGAGAGACATTTCAGTTGTGTTCTGGACGAGCAGTTAAAGCTCAATAAGAGAGCTAGTCTACTGTCTAGGTTGAGTTCTTCTCCAGGCACGTGGCATTTGTTCGCTCGGAAGCGATAATTCTACAGTATTCTTGGTGACATAACGCGTATCTCCCTTGAAGTCGTGCTATACGAGCAAGTATTAACTACAGGTATTTCGCCTAGAAACACAGGTAAACTATTGAGTGAAGCACTAGCGGACGACTGAGGCAAAAAGCCATAATACCTCCCATCTGGCGTGTTCTGGTCTCGCGATTACCCCCTCTTCTGTTCTTACTACAGGTCATTCACAGCGCCTCTCCCCCTCCCCGTCACGTTAAGTGCCGCCCATTTAAATGATTTGCAGCTGGTTGCAGCAGGTGCGGCGTGGGTTGCGTATTATGACGACCTTTAAAGGTCACAAGGCTTCTCTCTTTTACGCGTTACACTGCCTGTGCTACAGAACTGTATTTTGTTCCATAACTGCAGGTTTAGCTGTTGCAGCATCCGTAGCCACTGATGGCAGTAAAGAAGCGCGGGTACGCTGTCAGATGGCGAATTCGCTCCGCGGTTTTCGTCAGTTCGTTACAGTGGGCGAACAATTTCATCCAGATTTCAGCACAGAGATTAGACGATTTGTTTTGCTAGCCACGGCCATAAGGATATACACTCCTGGAAATGGAAAAAAGAACACATTGACATCGGTGTGTCAGACCCGCCATACTTGCTCTGGACACTGCGAGAGGGCTGTACAAGCAATGATCACACGCACGGCACAGCGGACATACCAGGAACCGCGGTGTTGGCCGTCGAATGGCGCTAGCTGCGCAGCATCTGTGCACCGCCGCCGTTAGTGTCAGCCAGTTTGCCGTGGCATACGGAGCTCCATTGCAGTCTTTAACACTGGTAGCATGCCGCGACAGCGTGGACGTGAACCGTATGTGCAGTTGACGGACTTTGAGCGAGGGCGTATAGTGGGCATGCGGGAGGCCGGGTGGACGTACCGCCGAATTGCTCAACACGTGGGGCGTGAGGTCTCCACAGTACATCGATGTTGTCGCCAGTGGTCGGCGGAAGGTGCACGTGCCCGTCGACCTGGGACCGGACCGCAGCGACGCACGGATGCACGCCAAGACCGTAGGATCCTACGCAGTGCCGTAGGGGACCGCACCGCCACTTCCCAGAAAATTAGGGACACTGTTGCTCCTGGGGAATCGGCGAGGACCATTCGCAACCGTCTCGATGAAGCTGGGCTACGTCCCGCACACCGTTAGGCCGTCTTCCGCTCACGCCCCAACATCGTGCAGCCCGCCTCCAGTGGTGTCGCGACAGGCGTGAATGGAGGGACGAATGGAGACGTGTCGTCTTCAGCGATGAGAGTCGCTTCTGCCTTGGTGCCAATGATGGTCGTATGCGTGTTTGGCGCCGTGTAGGTGAGCGCCACAATCAGGACAGGATATGACCGAGGCACACAGGGCCAACACCCGGCATCATGGTGTGAGGAGCGATCTCCTACACTGGCCGTACCCCTCTGGTGATCGTCGAGGGGACACTGAATAGTGCACGGTACGTCCAAACCGTCATCGAACCCATCGTTCTACCATTCCTAGACCGGCAAGGGAACTTGCTGTTCCAACAGGACAATGCACGTCCGCATGTATCCCGTGTCACCTAACGTGCTCTAGAAGGTGTAAGTCAACTACCCTGGCCAGCAAGATCTCCGGATCTGTCCCCCATTGAGCATGTTTGGGACTGGATGAAGCGTCGTCTCACGCGGTCTGCACGTCCAGCACGAACGCTAATCCAACTGAGGCGCCAGGTGGAAATGGCATGGCAAGCCGTTCCACAGGACTACATCCAGCATCTCTACGATCGTCTCCATGGGAGAATAGCAGCCTGCATTGCTGCGAAAGGTGGATATACACTGTACTAGTGCCGACTTTGTGCATGCTCTGTTGCCTGTGTCTATGTGCCTGTGGTTCTGTCAGTGTGATCATGTGATGTATCTGACCCCAGGAATGTGTCAATAAAGTTTCCCCTTCCTGGGACAATGAATTCACGGTGTTCTTATTTCAATTTCCAGGAGTGTACAACAAAAACGTAAAATACAGTGTCTTTATAAATGAATATTGGGGTTCAAACGCTTTATAATATTTATTACATTAAACTTACAGTTACAAATGATATGTCAAATGAAAGAGCAACTCAAACAGTTGTGTTTGGCACCAGTGCGCATGCGTAGCGCGCAGTGTTTCCCCCTCAAACCGTTAGACAGCGGTAGTAGTGAAGATGGCGACTAATGAACAGAAAGCGTTTTGTGCTTTGTAGTTCGCAAAGAACGAATCTGTAGTGACTGTGCAATGTGCGTTCTGGCTGAAGTTCGGTTGTGATCGTCACGAGGTGGTACAAATGCAACGAGATTCCCATAAAGTGACTGTTTTTTGTGCCGTATCCTGCTGGAAATTTTATGGGCCTTTCTTTTTTGGTGAACCTACTGTAACTGGCACTTCTTACCTTGATACATTAGAACAATGGCTCTTCCCTAAGTTGGCTAAGTTGGAAGAAGATGACACAGAGAACTTCATTTTCCAGCAAGGTGGTGCGCCACCTCACTGGAATAGTGAAGTACGCGACTGGTTGAACTTCTCCGTACCCAAGCGCTGGATAGTTCGCAAGGGGCCCAATGACGGCCTGCTTTGCATGGCCTCCACGTTCACCCGACCTAGCGCCATGCGATTTTTTTCCTTTGGGGCTTCATCAAGGATCGTGTGTACGTGTCTCCGCTACCAGCAGACCTCCCTGAATTAAGAAACAGGACTGAAACAACTGTTGCTACAATCACTGAAGACACACTTATCAACATCTGGGAAGAACTCAGCTATAGACTTTATGTGTGCCGTGTGACAAATGGTGCTCACATGGAACATTTATAAGGTTCTTTGTAAAACTGTTTGAGTTGCTCTTTCATTTGACATATCATTTATAACTGTAAGTTTAATATAGTAAGTATTATAAAGCGTTAAAACCCCGACATTTATTTATAAACACCCTGTACAATTGGCGTGCTAACAAAACCATGCGAACAATCACTATAAAGGATGGCTTGAAATTCTTGTTGTTGTGTGAGAGCCTGACACTAGCGGTCGCCAGACACGTGGCATAAGGGAAAAAAAGGTCGACACTAACAAGGGGAGGCCACAGATTTACTTCAGACGTTGTACACCTTTAGCAGGCCATTAAAACAACACAATGTGAAAGTGATAAGGTGCAGTACTCTGGTATTCCTGAGAAAATCAGAAGAAAATTTTAAAGCGCCTATTATGTGTCTTATATATTCATGCCCTCACGTTTAAAGTTCATGGTGGTCAAGTGGTTAATGGTGAGAAAAGTATCCTTGACATTCGGAAATTCCTTAATGAACGCCATTGTGCAGTTGTCCGCAATACAAAATACAATTTTTCTCCAATTTCCTCTGCAGTGTCTTCCTTAACCCACCCCAGAGCTGGGACTTTCCTGTCATGAAGAGTTGATCCCCGCCTCTTCCCCTCTTACAACGATATATTCACTGATAATTGGAATGTTCTTCTCGGAATAACTATACGTTGATAGTGCTATTTAGTCTGACGTCATGCCACGCCCTCCTCCTCGCGTGACGCCGGTTTCCTGGTATTCTCGGTGGTATTATTGACAAAAATTAATAAAATTAAAATTAAGAACAAAAAGAAAAATACATAAATAAACGATGTTCATTGTACCTCTACTCCCCGTTCTTTACGCATTCATGGAGGATCGTGACGGGACATGGTGGCCAGGCCTCGGGTTCCAACCCCTGCCTACTCTGCCCCCACACCTCCCTTTAGTCGCAGGGACGGTTCCTTAAAAAATAAAATAAAATTCGATGCAAATTCTACGCATAACACCAAAAGGCCCAATGTTGTACTTTCTGGATGAGATAGAAATCTATATACACACCCGCAAATATCCAGAACAAATTTTAAACGAACAAACCGATTTAAAACATAAAAACTATTTTGATAACTTTATTGAAATTATTGACCACGGATAATTTCATAAAACGAACACCAATATACTGCTGCAAAGATTTTACTATCACACAACTCCATAGATTTATAAAAACAAATCTCTAATCATGTAACATCGCTGACAAGCTGTCAAACTTAAAAAATGTTAACAAGATCTTAACGGTACTTGCCAACAACAAAAAATTCCACTACTGAGAGAATACTTAGCGAGTAATTTGTAATTTCGCCTGTGTTTTGCTTAAAAGCACCAAGTAAGGTATATGACAGCAAGAGCGTCAATGACGTAATATGGAAGTAAGTCTTAAGCCAAATGCACAAAATAATTATTTATTAAGAAAACTCACAGATATACGATCTAAATACCGTACTATATGTTACAGAGTGCTTGAAAATGGCCTTTGAGCCGAAATGCCTAAAAAGCCAATTAAAATAAAGTCACAATAATAACAACTGCTACACAAAGCAGCGTTTTGGCTTAATGTGCACATAAAAAAAATAAAAAAAGCAGAGGGTTAGAGCTTGCGTTCGGTAAGAGGAATGTGACTGTGTCAGACGAGGGTGCGACTCCCACTCAAACTTGGTTTTTGATCTATATCTTTTTCATCCCTAGTCATATTATTTGATTTATATGACATTTGAGAAGTAATGCAATCAAAAAACCACGTGTATTTGCATGACGTTTCAGTGAATTCCACGTTATTTTACTAATTATTTTTATTTAAATTTTATTATCAGAACAAACATCTTATAACTGATGACAAGTAAACGAAGAAACACACAGAGTTTTCCTGGAAATGTATGCCTGTCGTGATTGACAAATCCCTTATACATGCAGTCTGGTACGGAATCTTGGAACTACTTTGCACATCGACAGTTCGAGTTGGAGACACAGAGGCAGGCCCCCATTTGGCGAACCTGGGTAGCGGTAAGACGTTGCTAATGTAGCGAGAACGAATAGTGTAGGTGCAAATTTTTCAGATATCACAAAATTTAAACTCGCGCTACAGAAATTAAGCTTGACCGGGAGTCGAACCAACTCCTCATACGCATTCGTTTTAGGAAACTCGATGCTAACCACTCAGTCACCATTAACTCGAACGTGTGGCACCTACGCACAGATACATAAGGCACATAACAGACACGTAAAACTTCTCTTGCAATTTTCTCGGAATTTCCAGAGTAGTGCACCTTACTGCTTTCACATTATGTTGTTTTAATGGCCCACTAAAGGTGTACAAAGTCTGAAGTAAATCCGAGATCCCAACGTCGGACACCCTCTTGTATGTGAATGGTCGAAAACCTGTAGAGAGCGCAAGCCACCACTGAAACTGATGCGAGCCCTAAATCAGTATCGGTGAATCGTCTTACACAACAACACAAATTCAAACGAGAGTTCCAAAGGGAAGTCCAGGTTCAGAAAAGCGAGATATCAGTAGTGTTAAAGAATAAGCGGAACGAAGGATTTAATGACGGGGTACGAACTGAGACGATATCGTGAAAGTTGTTCTTCGTTTGGTTTCCTAAAACCGAATAAGAGTGCGATACAAAAATTGGACCTGGGATGGTAGTAATGTTCGAACCTGAGTCAAATGTTGAGCAGACTCCTGCGCTTTCATCTACGCTATGAGAACAGAGGACACTAACTGATTCTGGCAGGCAGTTTGAATAAGCTCGCGCAACTTGCTGATTTGCTAATTCTACATCTACATCTACATACATACTCCGCAAGCTGCTGTATCCTGTACCGTTTCCAGTTGTTTCCTTTCCTGTTCCATTCGCAAAATAGAGCGAGGAAAAAGCGACAGTCTACGACGCTCCGTTTGAGTCCTAGTTTCTCTTATCTCCTTAGTCCTTATGCGAAATCTGCGATGGCAGCAGTATAATCGTTCTGCAGTCGGCTTCAAATGCTGGTTCTCTAAATTTCCTCAATAGTGTTTCTCCGAAAGAACGTTACCTTCCCTCCAGTTAACCACATCTGAGTGCGCAAAACATCTTCATAATACTTGTGTGTTGTTCGGACCCAACAGTAATAAATCTAGCAGCCCGCTTCTTCCTTTAATTCGATCTAGTGCGGATTCCAAAGACTCGCACAGTACTCAAGAATGGGTCACACTACTGTCCTACGTGCTGTCTCCTTCACAGATGAACCAGACTTTCAGAAAATTCTCCCAATAAACCGAAGTTGACTATTCGCCTTTCCTAACACAATCCTTACGCGCTCATACCATTCTATATCGTTATGCAACGTTACGCCTAGATATCTAATCGACGTAATTGCGTCAAGTAACACACTACTACTGCTGTATTCGAACTTTATGGGTTTGTTTTTCATCTGCGTTTACTTACATTTTTCTGCAACGGAGCTAACTGCTTACCCTATCCGCCATGTCATTTATGTGTATAGAAAATAACAGTGGTCTTATGACAGTTCACTGGGTTACAGCTGACGATATCCTTGTCACTCATACAATGAAGGATTTCAGGACCGGATGTATCAGCTGCTCAGAATTCTCCCGGCTTGTATGCCAGTGGTCCATGGAACTCTTCTATCCCTGACGTTTCGTCCAAAGCTACGTTGGACATCTTCGGAGGTGGTCCTGGTTGTGCTGAGTCTTACCGACTGACGACTCAGAGGTCGAAGAACGGCCTAAATACCGTGGAAAGTGGGCGTGGTCTGGATTTCATGTGATAGTAGAGATAAACCTTATCAAGGAAAAATATAACTATCGATCATTGTACGTCAAAGATAAAAACTTTTCATCGGTTCTGTAGCGCCACTGTCCATTTAGAGTTTCATAGCTTCTTCTTTTCTGTTACAATTATCCCCATGTTTGTATATTTCAGAAATGGCCCTGAGCACTATGCGACTTAACTTCCGAGGTCATCAGTCGCCTAGAACTCAGAACTAATTAAACCTAACTAACCTAAGGACACCACACATATCCATGCCCGAGGCAGGATTCAAACCTGCGACCGTAGCGGTCGCTCGGTTCCAGACTGTAGCGCCTAGAACAGCACGGCCACTCCGGCCGGCGTTTATATATTTCAATGGCTTCTGTATAAAGCGGTGAATAATAGTTCAATCATAGTACATAAAACTTCAGTTTCCGAAAATTTCACTACGTGATAACACGACTGAAGAGCGCGTTCCGCCAGGGCTGACTTGTCTGTTTTCCCTGCTCGGCAAAGACTTTTCTGTCCCTTCAACCGTGTATTCACACCTCTCTTAGTAATTCCAATGTAGACCCTACCACACGTGCACGGAATCTTGTATACACCACTTGCAGACGGAGGGGGACGCTTATCCTTAATGGAACGAAGTGCTTGGCATATTTTCTTAGTTGGTCTGAAAATCGATCGAACGTTATGTTTCCTTAAAATCTTGCCGATTTGATCCGTTACTTTTTTGATGAAGGGTAGAGAAACCGTGTTCCTCCATCGCTGTGTCCTATCGTTGTCCTTAAGCCTCCGAAGATATTCAACGTAGCTTTGGACGAAACTTCAGGGACAGAAGAGCTCTATGGACCACGGCCATACAACCCGGAAGAATTCTCGGCAGCTCATCCTTGTCTCTAATGAACACCCGCCGCCGAGGACAATGCGTTGGGTTCAGTTACTTAAAAAGTCTTTGAGCCACTCACATATCTGGGAATCTATTCCGCACGCTTACCAGTCGGGAGTGTGCCACCGTGTCGAGCTCTTTATGGAAATCTAGGAATATGATGCCTTCCTGTTGTCCTTCATCCATAATTCGCAGGATATCATGTGCGAAAAGGACAAGCTGAGTTTCACAGGAGTGATGCTTTCTAAAACCGTGCTGATTAGTGGACAGAAGCTTTTGCCTCTTAAGAAAATTTATTATCTTCGAACTGTATGTTAAAGGATTCTGCTGTAAACCGTTGTTAAAGATATAGTCTGTAATTATCCGCGTCCGTTCTTTTACCCTTTAACTTTGCACGTTTGCCTATTTAACTTGGACGGCACACCGTATAGAATTTTTTCTTAACTATTATTTCTCAGCACAATGTGCCCCGCAACACCCTTACAAGCTTTTCAGGCAGTTTCTGGCCACTCTGTGTTACTTATGGTAGTATGTGTAGTGTTTCCTTGCAACAAGTAAAATGATTTTGCAACATACATTTATATTTCCTAACTGTGTTGATGTAGATCACAGTTGGTGCAGCTAGAATCCTGGAACATCTGCAGGCTGACGGGGTTCACAAGCAAAACGTGACTTACCCGGTGCCCACAACAAGCCCTGCGCAACTGCAGCAGGCATTTGGAATCACCTAACGTAGCTCAGTCCTTTTAGTAATTAAATTACTGAAACTTCCTGGCAGATTAAAACTGTGTAGCCGACCGGGACTCGAACTCGGGACCTTTGCCTTTCGCGGGAAAGTGCTCTACCATCTGAGCTACCGAAGCACGACTCACGTCCGGTCCTCACAGCTTTAGTTCTGCCGGTATCTCGTCTCCTACCTTCCAAACTTTACAGAAGCTCTCCTGTGAACCTTGAAAGAAAGGATACTGCGGAGACATGGCTTAGCCACAGCACGGGGGATGTTTCCAGAATGCGATTTTCACTCTGCAGCGCACACTCCGCTGTTTTTGGAAGCTACGATATTTTTTTACAAATCACGATACCTATATAAACTGTGTTCGACATAATTTTTCACAAGCTGTTTACGACTTTCACACAACTGAATGTTTATATACATTACTAAATTATCGGTTCTTTTCTTTAGAATTTGTCAAACTTTGCCAGTCACAGTACATTGTTGCAACGATTAGTGGACTTCCATCGTTAGTTGCTGTGATCGCAGACTTGAATATCTTCCTATATTCCTCATCTCAATAAGCGCTATCTGTGAGGGCGTATATGGGTATTGGTTTTACCGGAGATCGACAGGGCATAGAGCTCCGATTGAGGGCCACCACGTTCTCAGGATTTAAGTCTATTGGATTTCTATCTGTGGGGACATATGGAGACAATAGTGTACGCGGTGATAATCAGGAGGGATCATGAACCATATTGTTCATGCTTCTACTCGAATTCCGGTACATACTATGTTGTGAAACTCATCTGCATTAGTAACAGGTTTGAGTACTGAAATAAGAACACGTGAGGGCTACACGTTCATCACAATTAAAAGCTTTGTATATAACACATTCCACTCATAATTTGACCACTGTGGACAGTGGAGAATAGGATCACATTCAAACAATACGTTACAGTATTCCTGATTATATTTGTTAAACATGTGTCGCGTAATTGTGGTTCAGATGGCTCTGAACAACTATGGGACTTAACATCTGAGGTCATCAATCCCCTACAACTTAAGACTTCTTACACCTAACTAAGCTAAGGACATCACACACATCCATGCCCGAGGCAGGACTCGAACCTGCGACCGTAGCAGTCGCGCGGTTCTGGACTGAAGCGCCAAAACCGCTCGGCCACAACGGCCGGCTCGCATAATTGTGAGAAAAGTTACGGGAAGTAGGTTTCATAAATGGTAGTCGATATTACAATTATCAAACATTTATTCAAAATTTAGAAAACAAAGCAACATGGAATCTTGTAAAGTGATTCTTGAAAACCAAAATATTGATTAATTTTCAAGAACATTTCTTGTGGAGAAAATCATCGGAATACCCAAAAAACTTTAAAAAATTGATTAAGAACTCCAATAAAAAGTTTATTTGCAACCGTAACAAGTTTCGATCAGAGTGTGACATCTTCAGATCATATATACCATGCTTGCGGTGAAAGGAGCAGATATCATGGGTCCACGAATGTTGACGTTGACGTTCGTGGAGCCACAACACATGTTCCGTTCACCGCCACCGCGTGCCTCCATGGTATAAATGGTATGGCGAGACTGCATTTAATCCATTTTTAAAAATACCCAAGCTAGTTATGTGGGACTTTGACAGCTTTAGAAAGATTGAACGACGAACAAAACCAGGGCTCCTCATCGGCGCAACTCTTATTTTCAAATAAACGAAAGAAAAAGCCCAGTGAACTCCGTAACCAAAATGCACAAAGAACCAGTTAATGCATCTTCAAAACTGCACAATCAACACGTGACCCTTGCAATTTCAAAACTGCACAATCAACACGGGAAGCGAATGTTAAGAATGCGAAGTTCACTGTTCTCAGCCCAGACTCAGCTGGAGCGGGGACAGTATGCTTGCAGCCTATGTGAGAAACGTGAAAATTCCTCACAGCTTGAAACAGAGGGGAACCTAGGAGAAATTTCCGTGCTACTGCGAACGAATACATACAACGAATTTGTTATTTACTATTGATGGACGTTGCGTACACAGTGTCCAGTAGAAGAGGCAACACAGGATGGGTCGGAACGAGATTTCTCACGTTTCAGGGTAACGAAAAGGCGGGATTCTTTTTGCTGAATAAATTCTTATCACATGTAAAGTGGGCACTAGGGAGCTTAGCACCCCTACCGCTGCACCTAAGGGTTTACGGCCTGGAAACCGCTACTTCACATTACAGCGAGAAGCCCCCGGGAATAGAACCTCCCCAGACTGGCACCCACGACTTGAGTGAAGCTTTTGTGCTGTATCTCTACAGTAAGCACGGAATCTCTCGGAAACTGTTTACGTGAGAACCTTTCAGCCACCACGCGAAAGTTCAACTCCCCGGTTCTATTCATGAAACAAATGTAACTGAACTGATACAGTACCGTGAGGCGATCCTGTCTACGATGTCTGGGTGGAGCGGATAACAACAACCTTAAAAACTTATGAACAACACTTTGATCACACCCTGTAAGGTTTTATGTGGTATCACCAGCATTTTCGCTCTACAGCACAAACTCGACACTAAACTAAATTATGCTCAAACGAAAGATACCACTGTTTTCTAGTGCAGTTCTCTGCCTGTTTAATTAAAATTACGAATTGCATCCAAAACGTCGGCTTCCATTATGTCTATCAAGTTGGCAATATTGCCACACAGGTTTTGCCCCCTCTTCCATCTGACATTACTTGTGATTTACATACTGAAAAACTGTGCCAGTTACATATTTTTTCATGCTTAGCACGATACATTTCTAGAAATTGTTTTCATTTTTGAGTTCATTTATTTACATAAGTATGTTTTGTGATATCTACATATGTGATTTTCTGCCTCTCTTGCACTGTTACACTTTTTGACGTTGTGAAGTGTTATGCCTCCTACGTTACATAGACTGTCGAAACACACTAAACATCACCGACACTGTTTTTCTAATAAAAACATGTTGTAGAGCTCATCTCATCTCTGTTTTGGTAACAAAAACGAAGTCATAGATAATTTTCTTTTGTGAGATATTTTGTGTATTGCAGGGGGCACAATACTTGATACCCTAAAAAAGACAAGAGGCAGGGAGTGCAAGTGAGATGGAAAATCACACATGCAAACATCACCAAAAACATTTATGTAACCAAATACACTTGAAAATGTGTATCAATTCTCGAAACGCGTTGTGCTAAGAGTGAACAAATACGTAACTGGTGCAGTTTTTCCTTATTGGAAACGTGAATGACAGTTGCAGGTTATCTAAAGACATCGATTATTACGAATGATATCATATTACTTTACGTTCCTGTTTTTCTGTCTGTTTATAGTTTATAACGGTGATTTCACACCTCTGAATCACACTGTAGAATTTAAAGCTTATTGGATACCCACCTGTTATCAACGGAAACCTAATATTACAATTATATTTATGTTAGTATTAAAGACAGTGTTCCAAAACTGCTCTAAGCAATATGGGACTTAACATTTGAAGTCATCAATCCCCTAGAGTTAGAACTACTAAAACCTAAGTAACCTAAGGACATCTCACACATCCATGCCCGAGGCAGGATTCGAACCTGTGACCGTAGCAGCAGCGCGGTTCCGGACTGAAGCGTCTAGAACCGCTCGGCCACAGCGGCCGGCGTAATAACAGTTTTATTTTAATAAAGACAAACACCAGTCACACCAAAAATTAGTAACATCCCTAACCCTCAAGCCAAGTTGATAGCACTTGAATATGAGAATTGTGATAAAGCAAATAATACTGAAATGAGAGTGATGGTGTCTGTTAATAACCGTAATGACAAGTGTTTCCGTTGATAGGGCAATAGATTAGGAAGAGCTGTAGACAAGTTTGTGAAAAACGCTACTCTGATGAGAGGACGTGAGGTGTGAAGGGGCATGTCCTCTTACCTCGCAAATGGTGTGCAATTTTTACGACATTCTGAGGGAAGGATTGTTCCAGAGTCGGGTTTTCTGACAGACAGAACATTTTTTTAAAAGTGCTGAAAGAAGTTGGTAGTTGGACGTGAGTCCCGAAGTGAGAAGCGGTCACTGATTTAGTTAACAGAAATGAAAACCTCTGCTGCAAAGTCATATGTAGTCAGTTATACCGTGCTACTTTCAGTTACTGTTCGACGCAGTTTCGAATTCTGATTTGTGAAGTTAGTTCTGGGTCATGCAGACTTGTCACTCTGAAGCAGAACCTCTACGTAAAATTCCGATAGAAAAGTGGCGATCGAGATCATGAGCTCTAAAGACTGGGTACTATTTACTCATTTTATTTGTTCGACTGGATTATATTTACTCATTTTATTTGTTTATTTATCCGAGCCCAGAAAACACCTTAGCACAGAATAGCCCTAAAACTACAAGAATTGCTCCTCTACAAACCTTGGGAGTCGAGCTAGATAAAATACCGTAAAACTTCCTGGCAGATTAAAACTGTGTGCCCGACCGAGACTCGAACTCGGGACCTTTGCCTTTCGCGGGCAAGTGCTCTACCAACTGAGCTACCGAAGCACGACTCACGCCCGGTACTCACAGCTTTACTTCTGCCAGTATCCGTCTCCTACCTTCCAAACTTTACAGAAGCTCTTCTGCGAACCATGCAGAACTAGCACTCCTGAAAGAAAGGATACTGCGGAGACATGGCTTAGCCGCAGCCTAGGGGATGTTTCCAGAATGAGATTTTCACTCTGCAGCGGAGTGTGCGCTGATATGAAACTTCCTGGCAGATTAAAACTGTGTGCCCGACCGAGACTCGAACTCGGGACCTTTGCCTTTCGCGGGCAAGTGCTCTACCAACTGAGCTACCGAAGCACGACTCACGCCCGGTACTCACAGCTGTACTTCTGCCAGTATCCGTCTCCTACCTTCCAAACTTTCTGGAAACATCCCCTAGGCTGCGGCTAAGCCATGTCTCCGCAGTATCCTTTCTTTCAGGAGTGCTAGTTCTGCATGGTTCGCAGAAGAGCTTCTGTAAAGTTTGGAAGGTAGGAGACGGATACTGGCAGAAGTAAAGCTGTGAGTACCGGGCGTGAGTCGTGCTTCGGTAGCTCAGTTGGTAGAGCACTTGCCCGCGAACGGCAAAGGTCCCGAGTTCGAGTCTCGGTCGGGTACACAGTTTTAATCTGCCAGGAAGTTTCATATCAGCGCACACTCCGCTGCAGAGTGAAAATCTCATTCTGAAAATACCGTAACATATGAAGTACTTGGTTGAAACGAATGAAAGTGCGGGTGCATGTTGTCAGAGATCTTTCAATCGTGAACAGGAAGTTGGCTGTCATTTGGCGTGAGGTCACCGTGGCTATAGCGCCAAATGGGGCTAGCCCGCAACACGAGGCATTTGGACAAACGGGAATACACAGTGAGTATCAATGTGCGAGCAGTTACTGTGGTCATGTTTGTGGTGTCACCGCCAGACACCACACTTGCTAGATGGTAGCCTTTAAATCGGCCGCGGTCCGTTGGTATACGTCGGACCCGCGTGTCGACACTATCAGTGATTGCAGACCGAGCGCCGCCACACGGCAGGTCTAGAGATACTTCCTAGCACTCGCTCCAGCTGTACAGCCGACTTTGCTAGCGATGGTCCCATACTTGGGACATGTACTTAATGCCCAAGGCATACATCCCAGTCCAACGCACCTCCGTGCCATACAAGACTTGCCGTCGCCGCAGAATCTGAAGCAGCTACACAGTGTGCTGGGAAAAATAAATTACTATAACAGATATGTTCCACACGCCTCTTCCATTTCAGTTCCGCTTCATCGCTTACGCCGTAAGGGTGTTCCGTTCGTGTGGACGACGGAATGCGAACGCGCCTTTCGCCATTTGAAATTGGCGTTGCTTTCCAATACTTGCCTTACGCCATTCGATCCCCAAAGCCCCTCTTGTAGATGGTGGATGCATCGGAATTCGGGATCGGTGCTGTGCTTGCGCACAAAGGTGGATCGCACGATCGCCCTATTGCCTTTGCGTCCAAATTGCTCTCGTCTGCGCAAAGAAATTATTCACAGATCGAGAAAGAAGCATTGGCTCTCGTATTTGGTGTTACAAAGTTTCATGATTTCTTGTATGGTCGTCACTTTACCATAATCACAGACCACAAACCTTTGACATCGCTTTTTCATCCGACCAAGCCTGTACCTCCACGTACAGCGCAGAAATTCATTCGCTGGTCTATTTTCCTCTCGCAGTACGGCTACGATATCTTGTATCGGTCCACTGCTAAGCACGAAAACGCCGATGCGTTGTCCCGCTTGCCCGTTGCTGGGGATAGGGCATTCGATTCCTCCGAACTTGCTTGTATGTTCGTTGATGCGGAAACCGATGACGTGGTCGAATCGTTTCCGATTGATTTTCGTCGTGTAGCTACAGCCACAGCTGCCGACTCTGTCCCTGCTACCGTTCTGCGTTTTGTTGCTACGCAATGGCCCTTGTCAAAGTCACGGATCGGGGACCCGTTGGTTCACCGATTTTTTGCTCACAAGGAGAGACTTTTTGTACGACGTGGTGTTTTTCTGTTGTTGTTGTTGTTGTTGTTGTTGTTGTTGTCTTCAGTCTGGAGACTGGTTTGATGCAGCTCTCCATGCTACTCTGTTCCGTGCAAGCTTCTTCATCTCCCAGTACCTACTGCAACCTACATCCTTCTGAATCTGCTTAGTGTATTCATCTCTTGGCCTCCCTTTACGATTTTTACCCTCCACGCTGCCCTCCAATGCTAAATTTGTGATTCCTTGATTCCTCAAAACATGTCCTACCAACCGATCCCTTCTTCTAGTCAAGTTGTGCCACAAACTTCTCTTCTCCCCAATCCTATTCAATACCTCCTCATTAGTTACGTGATCTATCCACCTTATCTTCAGCATTCTTCTGTAGCACCACATTTCGAAAGCTTCTATTCTCTTCTTGTCCAAACTAGTTATCGTCCATGTTTCACTTCCATACATCTGAACCCTTGATATTCATACAAGTGGTTCTCTTCTCTCCAAAGGTCTCTCTAATTTTCCTGTAGGCAGTATCTATCTTACCCCTAGTGAGATAAGCTTCTACATCCTTACATTTGTCCTCTAGCCATCCCTGCTTAGTCACTTTGCACTTCCTGTCGATCTCATATTTGAGACGTTTGTATTCCTTTTTTCCTGCTTCATTTACTGCATTTTTATGTTTTCTCCTTTCATCAATTAAATTCAATATTTCTTCTGTTACCCAAGGATTTCTAGCAGCCCTCGTCTTTTTACCTACTTTATCCTCTGCTGCCTTCACTACTTCATCAATCAGAGCTACCCATTCTTCTTCTACTGTGTTTCTTTCCCCCATTCCTGTCAATTGTTCCCTTAAGCTCTCCTTGAAACCCTGTACAACCTCTGGTTCTTTCAGCTTATTCAGATCCCACGTCCTTAAATTCCCACCTTTTTCCAGTTTCTTCAGTTTTAATCTACAACTCATGACCAATAGATTGTGGTCAGAGTCCACATCTGCCCATGGAAATGTCCTACAATTTAAAACCTGATTCCTAAATCTCTGTCTTACCATTATATAATCTATCTGATACCTTTTAGTATCTCCAGGATTCTTCCATGTATACAACCCTCTTTTATGATTCTTGAACCAAGTGTTACCTATGATTAAGTTATGCTCTGTGCAAAATTCTACCAGGCGGCTTCCTCTTTCATTTCTTAGCCCCAATCCATATTCACCCACTATGTTTCCTTCTCTCCCTTTTCCTACTGGTGAATTCCAGTCACCTATGACTATTAAATTTTCGTCTCCCTTTACTACCTGAATAATTTCTTTTATCTCATCATACATTTCATCAATTTCTTCATCATCTGCAGAGCTAGTTGGCATATAAACTTGTACTACTGTAGTAAGCATGGGCTTTGTGTCTATCGTGGCCACAATAATGCGTTCACTGTGCTGTTTGTAGTAGCTTACCCGCACTCCTATTTCTTTTATTCATTATTAAACCTACTCCTGCATTACCCATATTTGATTTTGTTTTTATAACCTTGTATTCACTTGACCAAAAATCTTGTTCCTCCTGCCACCGAACTTCACTAATTCCCACTATATCTAACTTTAACCTATCAATTTCCCTTTTTAAATTTTCTAACCTACTTGCCCGATTAAGGGATCTGACATTCCACGCTCCGATCCGTAGAAAGCCAGTTTTCTTTCTCCTGATAAGGACGTCCTCCTGAGTAGTCCCCGCCCGGAGATCCGAATGGGGGACTATTTTACCTCCGGGATATTTTAACCAAGAGGACCCCATCATCATTTAATCATACAGTAAAGCTGCATGTCCTCGGGAAAAATTACGGCTGTAGTTTCCCCTTGCTTTCAGCCGTTCGCAGTACCAGCACAGCAAGGCCGTTTTGGTTCATGTTGCAAGGCCAGATCAGTCAATCATCCATACTATTGCACGCAAGCCTCACCACCAACGGCAAGGTCCATGGTTCATGGGGGAGGGGGGAGGGGGGTTGCTGTTGCGTTCTGATAATGATCAGTCCAGGGTCGTGGTACCACGTTCGTTACAGTCCTCTGTCTTACTGTCTTACAGCTTCTACGGTCGCTGGTTCGAATCCTGTCTCGGGCATGGATGTGTGTAATGTCCTTAGGTTAGGTTTAAGTAGTTCTAAGTTCTAGGGCTCTGAAGACCTCAGATGTTAAGTCCCATAGTGCTAAGAGCCATTTGAACCATTTTGAACAAAGAGCTTAGGAACTGGACCAAAGAGGAACTGAATCGCGGGCTATACTTGGATAAGAACAGAACCTGGCTGAGTAGTGATTTTGGACATATCCTCGTACGGCAGGAGGTGGGAACATGTAATGCACCCAGTAACATTGTCGAATATAATCGTATTGATGCTCCAGGTGTTATGGTGTGGGGAGACATGTGTCGTATGAGGCTATCGATTTCCACTACTTTGACCACCGTATCTTCTATAGTAGTTTCGTATATGTATGGATCAGGTCCCATCTAGCTACGTCAGTTGGCAGTGACAGATCATGTGAAAGTCACATCCGTCCTGTAAGTTCAGCACATCAATGTGTTTTCTACCTCTCGGCTATATTTTCTGTGTAATGAGACTTACCAGATATCTGCAGATAAATCTGTTGTATCGGATGCTAAGATGAGCAGTCACTTTCTACCTAAACTGCTCTAAGCTCTAGCACGTAACTACGTTTTCTACACTTCGATGCTGGCCTTAGACCCGTTGAATCGTTCGATCAGCGTCGTGGACGGGGACAAATTGTGATGAGCCTCGGCGGCAGCGAGTGGTGAGGGAAAGCTCCGCTGTGTGTCCCGCTAGGCCGCGAGGAGCCGCCCCTGGCACTGGTGGGCCGCCCATCTGCAGCGGCCGCCGCCGGGCCCCACTTGCCTACATCTGCGCCTCGTCACAGGGGAAACGCGTGGCCAGCGGCCGGTTAGAAAACCGCCTCTGGCGCGGAGCCGACGTACAGCGCCACACCAAGGCCAACGGTACCCTGTTCCCCGTCCACATCACATGCCAGAAAATTTGAATGTATACATCAGATCTAGCATTTGTAGACTTAGACAAAGCTTTTGACAATGTTGACTGCAATACTCTCTTTCAAATTCTGAAGGTGGCAGGATAAAATACAGGGAGCGAAAGGCTATTTACATTTTGTACAGAAACCAGATGGCAATTATAAGAGTCAAGGGGCATGAAAGGGAAGCGGTGGTTCAGAAGGGAGTGAGACAGGGACGTAGCGTATCACCTACGTTATACAATCTGTATACTGAGCAAGCAGTAAAGGAAGAAAAAGAAAAATCTGGTGTAAGAATTAAAATCCATGGAGAAGAAATAAAAACTTTGAGGTTTGCCGACGACGTTGTAATTGTGTCAGGTACAGCAAAGGACCTGGAAGGACAGTTGAACGAAATGGACAGTGTCTTGAATAGAGGATACAAAGTGAACATCAACAAAAGGAAAACGATGATAATGGAATGTAGTCGAATTAAATCAGGTGATGCTGAGGGAATTAGATTAGGAAATGAGACACTTAAAGTAGTATATGTGTTTTGCTATTTGGGGAGCAAAATAACTGATGATGGTCGAGGTAGAGAGGATATAATATGTAGACTGGCAATGACAAGGAAAACTTTTCTGTAAAAGAGAAATTTGCTAACATCGAGTATAGATTTAAGTGTCAGGAAGTCTTTTCTGAAAGTGTTTGTATGGAGTGTCGCCACGTATGGAAGTGAAACATCGAAGATATAAACTTTAGACAAGAAGAGAATAAAAGCTTTCGAAATGTGGTGCTGTAGAAGAATGCTGAAGATCATATGGGTAGACCACGTAACTTAATAGAATTGGGGAGAAGAGGAACTTGTGCCATAATTTGACTAGAAAAAGGGATCGCTTGGTAGGACACGTTCTGAGGCATGAAGGGATCACCAATTTAGTATTGGATGGCAGCGTGGAGCGTAAAAATCGTAGCTGGAGGCCAAGGCATGAATACACTAAGCAGACTCAGAAGGATGTTGGCTGCAGTGGTTACTCGAAATGAAGCAGCTTGCACAGGATAGAGTAGCGTGGAGAGCTGCATCAAAACAGTCTCTGGACTGAAGACCACAACAACATAACAAATACACATTCATTTGCAACTGACTTTATTTTAAATAATGCGTAATGACTTCAGGCATCCATCTTCAGTTCTTCTGGTTTCCAGCGTATGAATTCATGTCCTTTTATACACTTCAGGGCCAAAGAAACTGGTACAGGCATGCGTATTCAAATACAATGTAAACAGACAGAATACGGCGCTGCTGTCTATAACGCCTATGTAAGACAACAAGTGTCTGGTGCAGTTATTAGATCGCTTACTGCTGCGACAATGGCAGTTTATTAAAATGAATGTGGGGTGGAACGTGGTGCTATAGTCGGCGCACGAGCGATGGGACAGAGCATTTACGAGGTAGCGAGGAAGAGGAGATTTTTCCGTACGACCATTTCACAAGTGTATCACGAATCCGGTTGTATGTAGGCTGTTTAGGTTTTTTTTATTGGTAACGCCGCCGCCACGTAGCGCTCTGTATGAAAATTACTGGCTGTGCCGCGTGCAGTCTGTGGCTGGTTGGCATCGTTGTAATACTCGCCATTGTAGTGCTGGGCAGCGGCAGCTGGATGCTAACAGCGCGTAGCGTTGCGCAGTTGGAGGTGAGCCGCCACAGTGGTGGACGTGGGGAGAGAGATGGCGGAGTTTTGAAATTTGTAAGAATTGGTGTCACGAACTGATATATATATATTATGACTATTAAGATAAATATATTGTTTGTTCTGTATTAAAATCTTTCATTTGCTAACTATGCCTATCAGTAGTTAGTGCCTTCAGTAGTTTGAATCTTTTATTTAGCTGGCAGTAGTGGCGCTCGCTGTATTGCAGTAGATTGAGTAACGAAGATTTTTGTGAGGTAAGTGATTTGTGAAACGTATAGGTTAATGTTAATCGGGGCCATTCTTTCGTAGGGATTTTTGGAAGTCAGATTGCGTTGCGCTAAAAATATTGTGTCTCAGTTTAAGCACAGTCGTGTATAAATTGTTCTAAAGGGACGTTTCATATGGACCAGTCTTGTATAATTTTTCAAAGGGGACGTTTCACGGTAAAACATCAAATCTATGACATCTCTGCGGCCGGCAAATGATCCTGCAAGAACGGGACCAACGACGACTGAAGAGAATCGTTCAACGTGACACAAGTACAATACTTCCGCAAATAGCCGCAGAATTCAATGCTCGGCCGTCAACAAGTCTCAGCGTTCGAACCAATCAACGGAACATCGTCGATATAGGGTTTCGGAACCGTAGGCCCACTCTGTACCGTTGATGACTGCACGACAAAAGCTTTACCATTCGCCTGATCCGTGGACACCAACATTGGACTGTTGATGACGGGAAATGGCCGCGCGGGATTAGCGGTCTCAGGCGCTGCAGTCATGGGCTGTGAGGCTGGTCCCGGCGGAGGTTCGAGTCCTCCCTCGGGCATGGTTGTGTGTGTTTGTCCTTAGGACAATTTAGGTTAAGTAGTGTGTAAGCTTAGGGACTGATGACCTTAGCATTCGAGTCCCATAAGATTTCACACACATTTGAACATGTAATGACGGGAAAAATGTTGCCTGGTCGGACGAGTCTCATTTCAAATTGTATCCAGCGAATGGACGTGTACGGGTATAGAGACAACCTCATGAATCAATGGGCCCTGCATATCAGCAGGGGACTGTTCAAGTTGGTGGAGTCTCTGTAATTGTGCTGGGCATGTGAAATTGGAGTGATATGGGACTCCTGATACGTCTAGATATGACTCTGACAGGTGACACCTACGTAAGCATCCTGTCTGATCACCTGCATCCATTCATGTCCATTCTGCATTCGACGGACTTGGGCAATTCGAGCGACACCACACACGTCCAAAATTGCTACAGAGTGGCTCCAGGAACCTGAGTTTAAACACTTGCGTTGGCCACTAACCGGACATGAATATTATTGAGCATATCTAGGATGCCTTGCGACGTGCTGTTCAGAAGAGACCTCCACCACCTCGTACTCTTACGGATTTATGGACAGCCTTGCAGGATTCATGGTGTCAGTTTCCTCCAGCACTATTTCAGACATTTGTCGAGTCCATGCCACGGTTTTTTGCAGCATTTCTGCGTGTTCACGGGGAACCTACATGATATTAAGTAAGTCGTACCAGTTTCTTTGTCTCTTCAGTGTATGAGCTACCTGTCTGTCCTACACGAAAGTAAGGATAGAACTTTCTCTCTAAATAGCCGCGTGTTCATATAACATGCGCTTTTTACTAGCGTGGCAGTGTGAACTGCTCGGAGAGCTTAGCACATTACGCGCTGGCTTGCGAGACTGAGAAATGAGTCAGAGCCGAATCGAATCCGCGCCGCTGGTTAACGACCTGCCAGCCTTGGGTAAAAAAGACTAACTTGACTGTATGGCGTAACTCTAGGATGTAGCGGCAGCTTCCTACGAGGACGTAAGGTGATATAAACGTAACGTGAGAAAGCAACCAAAGCTTATGATTCATATACAGTGATATTAAAGTTCAACTCATTCTCCTCTAAACCTTGAAAGTTGCTTCAATCTTCTGTAGTCATTCTGTGGTGTCGTTAGAAGAACGCGGTATGATATCCGAGTTGGTACCTCCTCTGAGCCATAATCCGTAGGTAGCGGTAATCCACTGCAGTATTAGCCCCTTGGGTAGCCTGAGTGAGGCATGTCATCGATAGTTCCTGTCTCTCTAAATCCCCTCCATATGCGAACAACATGGCTTTGGTTCACTCCGAGACGCCTGAACACTTCCCTTGTTGAGGGCTCTTCCTGGCAAAAAGTAACAATATGGACGCGATCGAACCACGGTATTGACCGTCTAGGCATGGTTGAACTACATACAACACGAGCCGTGTACCTCCTTCCTGGTGGAATGACTGCAACTGATCGGCTGTCGGACCCCCTCCGTCTAATAGGCGCTGCTCATTCATGTTTGTATACATCTCTGAGCGGGTTTAGTTCAAAAAATGGTTCCAATGGCTCTGAGCACTCCGGGACTTAACATCTGAGGCCATCAGTCCCCTAGAACTTAGAACTACTTAAACCTAACTAACCTAAGGACATCACACACATTCATGCCCGAGTCAGGATTCGAACTTGCGACCGTAGCAGTCGCGCGGTTCCAGACTGAAGCGCCTAGAACCGCTCGGCCACAACGGCCAGCTACAGTGGGAATAAGAGAGCTCGTGCTTTTCTACAGTCTTGTAACACTTCGAAATATGTTAACAAACAAGCTTTACTTAAAGATAACCCTCGTATTACTGTAGTACTGAGTGTCCAGCATACATCACCATTATAGTCTATATCACCAACGAACGTACGGAGGAACAGAATATTTGTTGAATATCAGAGACGATGATGATTGTCAGTGCTATATTATCTTCAAAAACTCTAATAAAAATAACGAACATATTAGGAGCGAGGTACACTTCTCTTAAAAGCAGTACTGTTACTCTCTTGAATCACTTAGGGGCAGTGAATCGGTCAATAGACTTTTAGTGTTCTGACTTGCTGATCCTATCACTACTCATCTTCTTCTGCCGAAGTGGTTGAACAGTTAATGTTAGGCTACAGATGATAACTGATAAAATTAAACCATAACCGCATTGCTCTTCAATACTTTTAAGTTGGGAACTTAAAGAGATTTCACGATTAGCAGTAACAAACTAATGGCACGATTGTGTTCCTTAGGGATTTATTTTACCGAATAATACAGAACAATAACGTAAGTTTGGACAACTGAGTCGAGACTGGATAGTGAGTACAACATTTTACGGATGTCTGGAGCCATTTGCCAATGTGTGGCAGAGAAAAATCTAATATCAAATTGCGGAAGTCAGTCTGAGAGATTAATTGCGATTTAGAAGAATAGAACAATAGGTGCTTCAAACAGATTTACTACAATATAAGGGGAAGCTGGTGATATTCAGACAATAAGATTATTTTGTGTTACCAGTACCGAAAAAAATTAAACCAAGGCACTGTCGATAGTGGCGGAGTGAGATGACGAGTAACTTACTAAAGGTGTAGTATTTACGGCGTGTGTTCTTCACCTGCAATCCGAATACCGTCTGACTTTGGATTTACTACAGGTCCATCCGGACTTCCTAAACACTAAGCGAGTTGTCGTAATCGACTCGCACACAGGTTGGCGCAGGGTTCAAATCTCCGACCGGATTTCCAGTTTTATGTTTCCCATGATTTTCGTAAATTTATTGAGATACATAATCAAATGTTCCTCTCACTCCCAATTTTCTTCCCCATCAGCGTCTATTACGAGCGTTAACTCTATCTTCAGTGTTCTCGTCATCGACTAATATCCGAGAGCGGCGGAGCCTAAATCCCATTCCAGCCATCACAGTAGAGGATATTCAGTGGTTTTCCTAAATCAAAAATGTGGAATTAATTACTGCTGGAACATTACTGTGCTCTAACAGTAAAACTTCCAAATGAATAAAGACCAGTTCTCGTGCACAGGCTTAGCTAATATCTTGTTGCCACCCACTGCTTATGTACTTGAGCCTTTGCCGTTAAAAGAGGGAATGGCTAAGGCACTTTACAAATTATGGAGCTAAGCAAGACATACGGTTATTATCAACAGCTCGATTCCCATAATTCAGTAAATCCACTTTAAGACGACAAAGAAAGCCCATTGAAGAAACTGTCCGAATGGGAAGGAACGTAGATGTGCTGTAGATGTGGCGTTGATGTACAGGCAGACAAATGATTAAAATTACAGAAGTATTGGATGAATTATTCAAGAGAAATGGCTTCACAAATTGAGTAAGTCAGTAACGTGATGGTCCATCTCTGGCCCTGATGCAAGCAGCCATTCGGCTGGAATTGATTTATGGAGTTCTTGGATCTCCTTCTGAGGGATATCGCACCAAATTCCGTTCAATTGGCGCATTAGATTGTCGAAATCCTGAGATGGTTGGAGGATCCTGCCCATCATGGTCCAAACGTTCTCAATTGGGGAGAGATCCAGCGACCTTGGTGGCCAAATAGGGTTTGGCAAGAAGAAAGACAAGCAGTAGAAATTCTCTGCGCTTGCTGGTGGGCATTATCTCGTTGAAATGTAAGGTCAGGACGGGTTGCCATGAAGGGCAACAAGTTGGTAGGTAGAATATCGTCGACGCAATGCCGTGATGTAAGGGTGTCGTGAATGATAACGAAAGGGGTCCTGCTATGAAAAGAAATGGACTGTATGGCAGTCTAGAGTGAAGTTGGTATCCCACCTCTGTCCTTGGGGGAGAGGTGGGGGGGGGGGGGGGGGGAGAAGGAAGGCTCAGTTCGAAACCGGACTATTCACTGAGGACTATTCTACTCCAGTCTATGAAATTTCAGGACGAAAACGTTTGTGGATACGCCCCTGACTGTCGGAAGATACCAACCTGACTGCTGTCGCCCGCTATACGGTCCGAGAGCCATGAGTAATGGTTTGAGGTGCCGTTATTTCATAGCAGGACACCTTCAGTTATGATCTGCGGCACCCTTACAGCACAGCCGTACCACGACGATATTCTGCGCCCCGTTTTGTTGCCCTTCATGGCAAGCCATCCTGCGCTTCCACTTGTGCAAGAGAATGCCGGCCCACACACGGCGAAAGTTTCTATTGGCAGCCTTCGTGCTTGAAAAACCATATTTGGCATCAAGGTCGCCAGATCCCCCAACTGAGACGGTTCGGAGCATTATGGGCAGGAATCTTCATCCATCTCGGAATTTTGAGGATTTAACACGAAAATTGGACAAAATTTGTCAAGATATACCAAGGACAACCAACAACTCTTTCAATAAATGCCAGGCCGAATAACTGTTCCCATAAGGGCCAGAGGTGGACCACACGTTATTGAGATATTCAGTTTATGAAACTCTCTCTCTTGAATACACCATCCAATTTTTCTGAACCTGTAATCATTTGTTTGTCTGTATACGAGGTGCGACAATAAAGGAGTGAGACTGATTTTCTTTGCAAGATGTGGCAACCCTGCAGGATTGCGTAGGCACAATATCTTTCACCTTGCTCTATAAGCTGCTTGTAGACCAAGCGGCACATCAATGTAGCTACTCAGTCGTGAGTTGTGCTGTAATAAGTTAACACGTGTTTGTGTCTCTCGTCACGGAAATGAAACCGCATAATATTGCGCAACGGTGTGCCATTTCTTTTTGCGTTAAATTGGGTGAAAACGCAACTACAACTTACGGTAAGCTTCAGAAGGCTTTTAGAGAGGAGGTTATGTCAAGGACTCAAGTTTTTCGTTGCCATAAAATGTTTAGTGAAGGCAGAACGAATGATGAAGATGAATACCGCAGTGGACGACCACGCATGCTTGTGTGCTTCTTTGATTCCAAGGGAATAAACAGTGGGTGCCTCCTGGACCAAGAGTTAACCAATATTCCTACAAAGAAATTTTAGAAAGACTTCGTAAAAGAGTTCTTCGTGTTCGTGGCAACATTGTTGATAATTGGATTCAGCATCACGATAATGCGCCATCCCATACTGCTCTGTCAGTACAGCAATTTTTAACCTCAAAATAAATTTCAGTACTACCACCGCCACCTTATTCACCAGGTAGCGCTCCGTGCGACTTTCTTCTGTTTCCAAGAGTCAAAACGGCGGTCAAGGGACACCATTTTCAAACGACACAAGATGTCCTAAAAGCTTTGACGAGGGTCTTGGAGAATATTACAGAACATGAGTTCCAGAACTGTTACCATCATTGGCAGAAGCGATGGAAAAAGTGTATGCAATCAGAAGGGAACAACTTTCAAGGAGACAACACTAAACTTGACTAAAACGATAAGCAACATATTTTTTTCACATCAATCTCATTACTTTATTGTCGCACCTCGTACGTACAACCCATTCGGGTGATCCCTCCGTGGTTCCTCGTTTTTTCTTCTTTTTGTTTTAGACTGTATTTATTTTATTTATTTACTTCAGCATTTATATATTCCTTTCCATCTGATACAGATAAAATGCATATCTCCTCGACAAAGTGGAGGAAACGAATTCAGTACTTATTCTTTTCCTTCGCACTACCCAATATGGCTTTGACCATAATAACAATCATTTTAAAAACTAAATAGGAATCTAACAGTTCAGACACTGCTGAAAAGTGGTGGGCCATAATGTATACATGGAGCGGAACTGGGCTGTGGGAACAGCAAGCTTGCAGCCAGTCCCACGTTTACAAAATCGACATCAGTGTGTTTACAAGACCAACCAGATGTGGAAATTGGTTGAACGAAAACCTAATTATGGATACTGTGTGAACGTAGACTCCATCAATAAGTTTAACACAATGTTGGTATACATACGCGTTTTCATGACCTGTGTATTGTCCCTATTTTCTCTACGTACATAATTTTTAATCGTTGCTTTTACTACCCTTATCAATGTCGCAAGTATGGCGCGTGAACATCACGTTGTTAGAGGTGCTGTTCTTATTTTCCAGTAGTGAATATTTACAGTACATCAACAAGGAACGCGCAAATGCCAGCAGATATATGTCAGTAGAAATGCGTGCGTCTATAAAATATCGATGCGACAAGCGTACAACTACCTCTGCCATACATTACCAGAAGTTTTTGCCGAGAACCCGAGAAAATTCTGATCCTACGTCAAATTGCTAAGCAGGTTTAAGGCTGCTATACAGTCACTCACTGACCAGCCTGATGTGGAAATAGACGACAGCAACATGAAAGTTGAAGTTTTCGCATATAAGAAATCATTTACGCAACATCGAAACACCGTCATTTAACCGTCGTACAGACTCCCGTATGAAGGACATATTAATAAGCATCCCTGGTGTAGAAAATAACTGAAAGCGTTGGAAACAAATAGGTCACCAATTGCGGGTGGAATCTCAATTCAACTTTCAGTCTCATTTCGGTTCTACACAAGGCACTCTACGGTACGTCCCTCTCACTTAGCTTGCATGTAACGCAAATCTCTCGCCCAGGGCTAAGACCAACGCGACTGGAAAAAAGCGCAAGTAACTGCTGTTTATAAGAAGCGTAAAAGAACGGACCCGCAAAATTGCAGAGCAATATCCTTAATATCGGTTTGCTGCAGAATTCTTGAACATATTCTCAGTTCGAATACAATGAGTTTCCGAGAGACGGAAAAGCTTTGTCCACAAAGCAGCACTGATTTGGAAAGCAACTCTCGTGCGAAACTCAGCTTTCCCTTATCTTGTACAGTATACAACGGAACGTGGGTAACGACAAGGAGCAGATTCCTTATTCCTAGGTTTGCAGAAAGCGTTTGACTTGGTGCTACATTGCAGACTTCTGACGAAGTACGGACATACGGAGTAAGTTTCCAGATCGGTGAGTGGTTCGAAGACTTCTGAAATAGTAGAACCCAGTAGGTTATGTCCCCGGCGGCAAGTGTTCATCAGAGACAAGGGTATCGTCAAGAGTGCCCAAGAGAAATGTTCCAAGACTGCTGTTGTTCTCTATTTGCATAAATGATCTCTCGGACTGGGTGGGCAGCAATCTGCTGTTGTTTACTGATGACGATGTTGTGTACTGAAAGGTGTCGTTTAATGACTATAGGAGGATACAGGATGACTTGGAGAAAATTTCTAGTTGGTTTGATGAACAGTAGCTAGCTATAAATATCGCAAACTGTAAGTTAATCCAGACGTGTAGGAAAAGCAATCCTGTAATAAGTAGTGTACTACTTTATACAGTCACGTTCATTAAATATCAAGGCGTAAGGCTGCTAAGCGATATGAAATGGAACGAGCAAGTAAGGATGACAGCAATCGACTTCGGTTTGTTGGAAGATCTGTAAGAAAGTGTGGGTCATATGTAAAGGAGAACGCGTTTTGAACATTAGTGCAACCTATTCTTGAGTACTACTTGAGTATTTGGGACCCTCACCTGCTTGGATTAAAGGAAAACATCGACGCAGTTCGGAGGCGGGCTAGTAGATTTGTACCCGGTAGATCCGATCAACGCACTGTTATTACTGAGATGCTTTTTGAACCCAAATGTGCATAACTAGAGGAAGACATCGTGCTTTCCACGAAACAGTATTGACAAAATCTGAGAACTGGTATTTGAGGTAGACTGCAGAACGATTTTACTGTCACCAACGTACATTTCGCGTAAGGTCCTCGAAGGTAAGGAAAGAGAATTTAGGACTGATACAGAGGCTTGTGCAGTGTCGTTTTCCCCTCGCTCTATTTGCGAGTGGAACAGCTTTCGCTGCACCCCAGAAGAAAAATTCAGGTGGTGTTAGATCAGGCCAAAGTCTCTGTGAAATTACTCGATCACCAAAAATATCAGCAAGCAGTGACTTTGAAACGCGAGCTCTATGCACGGTTGCACCATATTGTTGAAAATAGCCGTTCAGTGTTTCACTTAACACAAGTTCTCCTATAAATGGGTACAGAATATCACTGCAGTATCATCGTGCGTTTATTGTTTTGTTGGAATACCCAGGCAGGCGAACAATCATACGGCACTGCGGAGAGACTTTTTAAACAACCCGTATATCGGTGGGTGCTAGGGGTTTGAGTCCGTGACTACAAATTCGTACGGTAGACAGTCCGAGCGCATAGCCACTGAGGAGCGGAAGCGCTGTCTATTTTCGGTCCTGTCCAGAGACAAAAAGAGTTCATTGACGGTATAGCGCGGCTGTAAAGGAGTGATTAAAACTAGTTGTCGTCTCCTACAGAAGCCTCTGCCTGCGGTATGTAATAAACTCCCCAGGCGCTGTTTCACTGGAGCGAACCGTCCAAGTTCCCCTCGCTCGGCGTTCCAATAATAAGTTTCAAGTTTGACGCAATTAAGAGTTGGCAGCCTGCAGAGGAAGTTGGTGCGGGCTAGCCGGCTGGTTGGACGCCTATTAATTTTTGGTATCTCCTCGATTTACGACGGCCACGCTCCCGGGCGCTCCATGCAGTCGAGACCAGACGCGCTGGTAGCGTCTATTAATAGACACACTCCACTCGTATTTCCGTCCCTGAGCAACACACATGAGCTGTTGACGTCAAAGCGCATGCAAACCGAACTGTCGATAGACGTCACGGAACAAGTTTTGAGGGAAGAACAAGTTTTTCAAATTCCTCCACGGGAAAGAATCTAGTAAATTCGTCAGAACTACTTGCTCTATCAAGAGTTTTTCATTGCTATAGCATACAGCTTAGATCTGACAGCTTAATAACACTTATGAACAACCACCGACAGAAAATTCAGTTAATGATGTAATTCTTCAGGCTTTTCCCTCCGATCTGTTGATATACTGAATCCTGAGTGTTCTGCCTGATATCAGTGTCGTTGTTGCACAGTATTTCGGTAACAGGACTAGCTGTCTTCATGAGGTGATACCTGAGACAGCTAGTCTAGTGGAACGTCTCAGGACAGTTCTAGTGAGAATAGACTGCAGACGGAGCGCCGACAACCGACGTAGGAGGAGGAAGGCAGTAAATATATATACTGAACCAATTCCACTCGATTAGCATTCTCAGGTAGCACTTGATGAAGACACCAGTCACGTTATCGACACATTGTCCATGAACGACAATGATGTCCGGTAAAACAACCGATACTACAAGACGTCGGTTTATAATGTTTATTCACTTATTCATTTTCTGTCTTGGGTTTATTCAGCCATACTATCAACAGCAGGGTCAAAGCATAGAAACATACAGAGAAAATCAGATATTAAATAGTGTGGACAATGACTTGAAGCACACACGCATGTATATACCTATAGCTAGAGAATGTTCACATCATCCGAACTGTAGGCGTTGGAACAGAACACAGTTGTAGCAACACATCAAACACCAAAAACATGTATTACTATCTCATACTGAATAAAAGAGGCTTCTGTATATTTTAGGATCTTCATAACACAAGCAAACAGGAGCTGTTGTTGGAAGATTGCCCTTCACTCTCACTAGCATTTGCAGTCAGCGGTTTTTCTGTACTTCGAGCCAGCTACAGCTAAACAGCAAGTCATTTACAACTCCATTCTTGTTCAAATATGTTCGAATATGTGTGAAATCTTATGGGACTTAACTGCTAAGGTCATCAGTTCCTAAGCTTACACGCTGCTTAACGTAAATTAGCGTAAGGACAAACACACACACCCATGCCCGAGGGAGGACTCGAATCTCCGCCGGAACCAATCGCATAGTCCATGACTACAGCGCCTCCGACCGCTCGGCTAATCCTGCGCGGCAAACTTCATTCTTTCTTTTGACAGTGGCTGGAAGGGTTGTCATTGCTGCGTATACCACTTTAGTGGGAAGCTGTCGGCATCTGTACCAGTTAACCTTAGTTATCAAGTTCCGGATGGCCTTAAATTTTCGTTACCAGAGGGAGTTTCTAATTGCAGGTTGGGCTGTAGTGTAGTACCGACTTTTGGAGCAGACTGTAAGTTGCCAATCCTCTGCCCGTCCCACACGTGATATTTACATTTCTGTCGATGGAGAGGGCAGTAAACAACAGGGTGGCGTGCCTTTTCAAAGACCACACAGCAGCAGTACATAAATTATCGCACTCCATTTCTTTTCACTCCACAATTTCTCGGTAGATATACAAAAGAATTATATCGTCGAATTTTCCTCATATAGATTTGCTACTCGAATGTAAAAATTGCCTTAATTCCGTTTAAAAACAGCAGAGCTGACAAGTAATAAAACTGTGAAAACACTTTTGTTTCTATTTGATGAAACCCTGGCCAGTTTTTCTAGGTGAAGGTATTACAAATATTTTTAACGAGTTAAAAGTTGTTCAAGATGAAATATCTTGGCGCCTCGCCCTGCATAACAACCGAAAAGCGATCGAGCGCTTGCCTATTATATTGCCGAACATGACATTAACTGGCGAATCCATAAAATCCATTCCACCTTTGTTGAGCACGTTCTGAATGAATACTACCCATATTCTGTGTAACGCTATGTCCTCCCAAACCAATAAAACTAAAAAGAGGAAAGAAAGAGGGATATGTAATCTTAGAGATTAATAAGCATTTGTCACAGAGACCAGACAAACTGAACTTCATTTTTCCTCCCTGTTAAATCATATTTCACTTATATGCGTTTTAAGAAATATCAGTGCATAGGAAGTATTAAAGTGATGTGATTCTTGAGTTTCTCCCGGCGTATTTGATAATCAAAATATCCACGGGTATACTGCCGGTCTATAGTGTCCAACGGGCACAATATTTCGGCGACATGTTTGATCGCCGAAATATTGTGCCCGTTGGACACTATAGACTGGCAGTACACCCGTGGGTATTTTGATTATTAAAGTGTTTTTTTTTTAACATAGCTGAAATCTCTGTGTGACAGCTCCTATAAAAACGTAAACATCGCGACTGCTGGTATTATTTAATGTCTGCCTCCGTAGTTGAAGGGCGAGTGGGGCTGACTGCGACGCGGAGGGCCCGAGGTCGATTCCTGGTACTGTCAGGACATTTCCTCGGTGGGAGGACTGGAGCGGTGTGTGATCAGCCTCTAGAGGCCAGTAGAGGAGCTACTTCAGCAGTAGTAACGGCTGCAGGTCAAGAAAACTGACAACGACAGAGAGAGCGGTGCACTGATCCCATGCCCTTCAATACGACATCAAATGACGGCAGTGCCGTAGGGTTACATGGCGACCGGTCGGTACCGTTGGCCCTACTCGGACCTGTGGTCCGAGTTAACGTTACGTTACGTTATTATTATTTAATATTTCCTACTGTCCTATGCCACTGTAACAGTCAGTTATCAGCTGATGACTGTATAAGCACTGAGTACGCAATAGAAATAAGCCAAACGGTTCCCTTAATATCCCACATTTGTGCTTCGTCTATAAAATATATTAAATGGGTGTATAACAACAAGAAACGGCAACAGAAAAGAAAACATGTGTTTTAACAAGTCTTAAACGAGGTAAGAAAGACTACAATGGCAAACAAACCACGACAAACTGCGGATTGTATGGTATAATTTAAAACTACGAATATACACCACTGATACCGTCTTGTGAAAAAGAAAACAAATAAAATATCGCACTGGAGGTAACCCACGAAGTGCTGAAACGTGTTTGGGTAATAACAAAAATTATGAAACAATGTCTTACACAAGGAGGATTTTCTGTCCAAGAAGAATTTTATTAAGCAGATACTGCCGGCTTCTCTTGAATACTGCTGGAATATTCAAAAAACTTCGGAGGGGATCATTAGAGAGATATTAACGTTATCATCGGAAGAGCTTTGAAGGTCTGTTTTTCAGGCAGACTTCAGTCGTGCATTATGTACCGTGTCGTGTCTACTGTTCTGAAACTTCCTTACCAATTAAAGCTGTATGCTAGACTTGCGCCTAATTACCTGCCTCTCATAGCTTGAGCTATTTAAAAATCTTACACAACCAACCGTTTTAATCAGGGATGGAATTTATTGACACTTGCTGTACACTACTTTTTTGAGTTAAAACGAATTGTAAAAATCCGCGTGAAGCAAAGAACAACATTGCAAGACGAAGAGCGTTTTATTGAGACGCTCTGATGCTTGACAAGTACAGTTTTAAAGGCCTGGCTTGAATACATACATTCTTCCGCACAACTGAGCTGATACCAAAAAATACATTCATTATTAGCATGCACTGCACCGAATTTACGAATACTGATATGGTCGTTGTTTTAATTCAGTAGGTCTCCATCGATGCCAATATAGAACTCTTTTGAACTGCCCACGATTCAAATGTTGGTGACCGTGACCACTGGAGCAGATTCCATATCGCGCTACAGTTTACTGCATTCTGGGAAGATAAAAAAAAATTTCAAAATTTATCTCAAAAGTTAGACCTTGTTTTGGTGTCTATAGATTTTGATTATTCATGACTCGAAACTCGTGTAATATTAAGTTCCAGTTCAACCCTGATGTGTATTTTACTACGTAAAGTCTTTTTTAATATGAATTATTCAACTAACATCATTCCCATCCTTCATGAAATATTCCCAGATGTACGATTTTCGTTGTCGTGTATGCATGCCACCTAACAAAAGCAGAACATGTTAACTGATGTTATCCCTGCAGAACTTACGAGCAAAACCGCCACGATACTAATTTGAGATAAAATGGATGAAACGTTACTAGAACTGTCAGCAACATACCAAAATCCACATAAATCGTCTTGAGCGGATCTAAAAGTCATCATAAACTTCAGTATTGTCGGGTAATAGAGTACACTGGAAAGAACATTACCTCACAGCACGAATCTGACTTAGTATGTAGTGATGGATTAAATGAACGCCCGCAATTAGGATGACAGTTACGGAATGACGGATTTTTAGTTTGGTTAACCACCCAAGTTTGAAAGTCTAGTAATTAATTACGATTGATTACAGTCATTAATAATAAGAAAATTGTACTTGAATATGGCATTTGAAAGCAGTCCATCCATATTATAAAAGTGCAGTACGTATGTACATATGCATTTATATCTGTACTATGTACGAGGGCTGTTCGGAAAGTAAGGTCCGATCGGTCGCGAAATGAAAACCACAGTGAAAATAATATTTTTTTTCGCAACACTTAGCCACACTTTCCAGCTTCCTCTATAAATAGTCGCCGCTCCGACTTAGACATTTGTCGTCGCTTTGTACGGGTTTTCCAGCATCCTCGGCACACAAAGCAGCCGCCTGTGCTTTCCGCCAGTTCTCTACTCTGCTCTGTCCTTCGTTGTTTGTTATAAGATGTTGTCTTCATAGCCAGCGGTTCATGTGAGCAGAAACGAACAACAGAGGGAGCCAATTAAGGGCTGTATTTTGAGTGATCAAAGACTTCCCATCGAAAACGCTGCAGGAACTTCATTGCCCCTGCAGAATGCTGCTGAAAATTGTCTTGCATACAGAAACGCATGATATTAGTGTCATGTGGGCTGCATGCCTTCAAGCGAAAACTCTCACCAGATTGACACACTTGGCGGGAGACACTGTTGTTTTAGGCATTTCTGTATAATCACTTTGCGCTCCGAACAGAAAAGAGCGACGTGAAGTGATCGACAGGTACACTAAAGCCATTACCCAACACATCTGTGCAAAGGTCCGTCGGATTTTCACAACGGTTTCCATTTCGCGCATAGTCGGACCTTACTTTCCGGGTAGCCTCGTATCTATCTAAATGTGTATGTATGTATGGCTGTGTGTGTGTGTGTGTGTGTGTGTTCCACGTCGTCTCCTAAACCACTGAATCGAAGTCAACCAAACTTGGTACGCATGTCACTTACTGTCTGGAAGGAATCGCTTTGGGAGTAAGAAGCATCTGCTTATAAAGGGAATGAGGATGAGGGGGGAAAAAAGTGTGTTCTACAACGCGCGAATATCCATTCCTTATTCATCTTGTATTTACGAACGAGGGTACTTAGTGACTTACAACAGACCTTCCGAAGCTTTTGTAGCTGACAACCACCACAATATGATGAAAAGAAAATAGTTTATCGCTTGCTACATTTTCATTGTTCATGCAGTAAAACTGCGCTTGAAGCATGACGTTTTAATTTATTACTTCTTTACTACTAACTGTATTAGCGACACATTTTGCAGACAATATCTACATATACCATTGATGTACAAGCAAAATTATATCCCTGTACGACATATAATTCAGGGCAAACGATGTCACAAAAATTGAGCTGAGTGAAAACGAAACTGCAGGTCGACATTCGCCAGAGATAAAAGTGAAATGTGTGTAGAAGTATGTGTGAAATATATCAAACAGGTGATGTGAAATATGTTTGACATGTGCGTACGAGGGGGAAGCCTTCGGTAAAAACCTCATCCTAAACCCCTGAAATTTGGTATACACTTTAATTACGATCTGGAAAGAAATACTGTGAAAATAGGAACTACCAGCTACCTACTGGGTGAGGGTGATAAGGTGGATACATAAGGGGGGAGGGGGGTGGAGATGGAGACACAAAGGAGATAGAGAGAGAGAGAGAGCGAGAGATGGAGAGGGAGGGTGAAATGGAAAGAGAAAGGGGAGAGGGGGAGATGGACAGAAACAGGGGAGAGGAAGGGACGGACAGAGAAAGGAAAGAGAAAGAGATGGACAGAAAGAAGAGGGAGGACGAGATGAATAGCGAGAAAGGGGAAAAGAAGATGGACGGCAGAGGGGGGGAAGGAGAAGATGGACTAATAGAAGTCTGGAATAAATATATACCCGGGCAACGACGAGCACTCAGTACAAGCTATAGGTATGTCCGCTTCCAGAAATTGAGGCTGCGACACCCTAGAGGCAACACCCTAGCGACGACATGCTAAAAATGTCAGATTGGGAGTGTAATGTGCTACATGATTGTCTACGCAAATGATAAGCGTTTCGGAGCAATCTCACACAGTAGGTACGAGTGACGTCCTCTTCATTCTGCATATAAGGTAAATTAAGCAAGAGTTTCTCTTTCAGATATCACATCTTTGTGTTGTTTCTTTGTGAGAAGATCGTGTTATGACTCGTGTACGAAGAAGAAACGTCTTCCAGCATGTGTCGAAATACGACAGGGGTAATGTCAAGGTCAGTCGAAATAGCGGTTTATCGTTTCACAATATTGCTGCTTGTGTCAATCGAGGTCGCACGACCGTCAAGCGTATGTGAAATCGATGGGTTCAGAAGTGTCATGCCCAGAACCATCCATGATTTCAGTTACTCCACGTGATTACCGTCCGACAGGACAGACAAACTGTTCGCTCTGACATGCAGAATCGTCACGTACATCTATTTTTACCTACATACTCCGCCAGCCAAGTGAAGTGTACGTTGGGGGCAGCAGGATCGTTCTGCAGTCAGCCTCAAATGCCAGTTCTCTAAATATTCTCAATAGTGCTGCTCGAAAAGAACGTCGCCTTCTTCCAGCGATTTCCATTTGAGTTCCCAAAGAATCTACGTAACACCTGCGTGTTCTTCGAACCTACTAGTAACAAATTTAGCAGTCCGCCTATGAGCTGCTTCATTGTCGTCCCTTAACTCGGCCTAGTGATGATCCCAAACACTCGAACATCCACCAGCATGTTACAGACGGTCTCCTTTACATATGAACCACACTTTACTAAAATTTTCCCAATAAAACAAAGTCAACCATTCGCCTTTCCTACTACAATCCTTAGATACTCATTTCATTTCATATTGATGCTCGGCGTTACGCCTAGATATTTAATCGATGTGACTGTGTCGAGCAGTATACTACTAATGCTGAATTCGAGCATTTTAGATTTGTTTTCCCTTCTCATCTACATTAACTTAGATTTTTCGCATTTAGAGCAAGCTGCCATTCATCACATTAACTAGAAATTTTGACCCAGTCACCTTGTATACTCCTACAGTCACTCAACGACGACACCTTCCCGTACACCGCAGCACCGTCAATAAACAACCGCAGATTGCTGCTTACCCTGTCCGCCAGGTCATTTATGTATACAGAATAAACAGCTATCTTATCACGCTTCCCGAGGGGACTGCTGACCATACCCTTGGTTCTGATGAACACTTTCCGTCGAGGATAACGTACTGCGTTCTATTGCTTAAGAGGTTTTCGAGCTACTCACATACCTGGGAATCTATTCCGTGTGCTTGTACCTTCGTCAACAGTCTGCTGTGTGGCACCGTGTCAAATCCTTTACGGAAATCTAGGGATATGGAATCCACATGTTGCCCTTCGTGCGTAGGTCGCAGGAGTAAGGAATCGGGCTTGTTTGCAGCAAGGTAAGCATCCAACAGGGACAGTGCGACGACGTCTGGAGCAACGATGCCGCCGCTGTGATCACTGTTACCGGTTCCTGGAACGCGGCAGCTGAGAGATGGGCGCCGACAACACTAGACAAAGCAGGGGCACGACGTCATCTTTTCAGACGACTCCTGGTTCTGTTGAGAGCATTACGGTGATTGTATCCGTGTGCGGAGGCTGCAAGGAGAACTGTTGTTGCCAGATTACATTCATCATCATCATCATGATGTATGTAGGTCGGTGTCAACAAAATATTTTCGCATTCGGAGGAGAAAGTTGGTCGTTGGAATTTCGTGAGAAGATTCCGTCGCAACGAAAAACGCCTTTCTTTTAATGATTTCCAGCCCAAATCCTGTATCATTTCTGTGACACTCTCTGTCATATTTCGCGATAGTAAAAAACTTGCTGCCTTTCTTTGAACTTTTTCGATGTACTCCGTCAGTCTTACCTGGTAAGGATCCTACACCGCGCAGCAGAATTCTAAAAGAGGACGGACAAGCGTAGTGTAGGCAATCTCCTTAGTAGCTCTGTTACATTTTCTGTAACCTCCAATAAAACGCAGCCTTTTCTATGTGTTCTTTCCAATTTAAGTTGTTCGTGATTGTAATATCTAGGTACTTAGTTGAGTTTACGGCTTTTAGATTAGACTAATTTATCGTGTAACCGAAGTTTAACGAGTTCCTTTTAGTACTCATGTGGATGACCTCACACTTTTCGTTATTTAGGGTCAACTGCCACTTTTCGTATTATTTAGATATTTTTTTAAAATCTTTTGCAGTTTGTTTTGATCTTCTAACGACTTTATTAGTCGATAAACGACAGTGTCATCCGCAAACAACAGAAGACGGCTGCTCAGATTGTCTCCCAAATCGTTTATATAGATAAGGAACAGGAAAGGGCCTATAACATTACCTTGGAGAACGCCTGAAATCACTTATGTTTTCCTCGATGACTTTACGTCAATTACTACGAACTGAGACCTCTGTGACAGGAAATCACAAATCGAGTTACATAACTGAGACGATATTCCATAAGCACGCAATTTTACTACGGCTTGTGTGGTACCGTGTCAAAAGCCTTCCGGAAATCCAGGAATGCCGGCCGCGGTGGTCGTGCGGTTCTAGAGCTGCAGTCCGGAACCGCGGGACTGCTACGGTCGCAGGTTCGAATCCTGCCTCGGGCATGGATGTGTGTGATGTCCTTAGGTTAGTTACGTTTAAGTAGTTCTAAGTTCTAGGGGACTGATGACCTCAGATGTTAAGTCCCATAGTGCTCAGAGCCATTTGAACCAAAATCCAGGAATACGGAATCGATACGAAATCCCTTGTCAATAGCACTCAGCAGTTTATGTGAATAAAGAGCTAGTTGTGTTTCACAGGAACGATGTTTTCTACACTCATGTAGACTGTGTGTTAGGAGACCGTTTCCTTCGAGGTAATTCATAATGTTCTAGAATCCTGCTGCATATCGACGTTAACGATATGGGCCTGTAATTTAGTTGATTACTCCTACTACCTTTCTTGAATATTGGTGTGACCTGTGCACCTTTCCAGTCGTTGGGTACGGATCTTTCTTCGAGTGAACGGTTGTATATGATTGGTAAGTATGGAGCTAATGCATCAGCACACTCCGAAAGGAACCTAATTGGTATACACTCTGGACCAGAAGATTTGCTTTTATTAAGTGATTTGAGTTGCTTTACTACTCCGAGGATATTTACTTCTCCGTTACTCATGTTGGCAACTGTTCTCGATTCAAATTCTGGAATAATTACTTCGTCTTCTTTTGTGAAGGCATTTTGGAAGGCCGTGTTTAGTCAATCTGCTTTGGCAGCAGATTTAAGTTGAAAAGTATTTATGCCTCCACAATTCCGAGCCAGTTGTCGCTCCCAACGTTTGCTGCATCATAGACTTTAAAAAACTACCTGTCATACAACTGAAATGTTTTGAATAAAACTATCTAAGGTAACTGTAATTTGACACCTAGTGGAGCCCAGCTTAATTGCCGAAATGATATTTGGGAAATGAAACGAAGCACTAGCGTTTGGTGACGAGCGCTTCACACATTGTCTGTTAAGTCTACGGGACATTGCCTGGAGACGACAATTGACGAGGTCCCAACCGCATCGCAGACGGGATGATGATGATTTATGGCCGAGAGCGCTAAACAGCGAGGTCATCAGCGACCGCAGGCGGAGAGCGGTGGGCCGAGCGAAGTGATGGGGAGAAGCGCGCAGCGTCGGCCGAGGCGTCGCCGCCGCCCACAGGGCTGGCCGGGCCGGCAGCAGGCGGTAGGCGGTAGGCGGTAGGCGGCAGGCAGCGGACGGGGCTAGGCGGAGTGCGTGGCCGCAGGTCGCGGAGACCTGGCACGGCGCCCGCCGCCTCTGCTGCAGCTGCAGCCGCGGGGCCGGCGCGCTGCCAAGCGCCGCCACGGCCGCCACCTGCCAGCCGCACCGCGCGGCAGGCCGGCTCTTCCCGAGAGGTGCAGCACAGGGGATGGCCGAAGCAAAAAATCGCAACACCACGAAATAAATTGACCAAAGTAATGAAATTTCTGGGATACATTTATCTAGGTAACATATTTAAATGATTATGTAAGCGCGAGATAAGCCATTGCAAATATGAAATGCTGCTATAGTACACTACTGGCCATTACAATTGCTACACTAAGAAGACATGCAGATGATAAACGGGTATTCATTGGACAAATACATTATACAAGAACTGACATGTGATTACATTTTCACGCAGTTTGGGTGCATAGATCCTGAGAAATCAGTACACACAACAACCGCCTCTGGCCGTAATAACGGCCTTGATAGTCCTGGGCATTGAATCAAACAGAGCTTGGACGGCGTGTATAGTTACTGCTGCCCGTGCAGCTTCAAGACGATACCACAGTTCATCAAGAGTAGTGACTGGTGTTTTGTGACGAGCCAGCTGCTCGACCACCATTGACCAGACGTTTTCAATTGATGAGAGATCTGGTGAATGTGTTAGCCAGGGCAGCAGTGGAACATTTTTCGTATCCAGAAAGGACCGTACAGCACCTGCAACATGTGGTCGTGCAGTATCCTGCTGAAATGTAGGGTTTCGCAGGGATCCAATGAAGGGTATAGCCAGGAGTCATAACACATCTGAAATGTAACGTCCACTGTCCAAAGTACCGTCAAAGCGAACAAGAGCCGATCGAGAAGTGTAACCAATGGCATCCCATACTATCACGCCGGGTGATGCGCCAGTATGGCGATGACGAATACACGTTTCCAATGTGCGTTCACCGCGATGTCGCCAAACACGCATGTGACCATCATGATGCTGTAAACAGAACCTGAATTCATCCGAAAAAAGTGACGTTTTGCCATTCGTGCACCCAGGTTAGTTGAGTACACCTTCGCAGGCGCTCCTGTCTGTGATGCAGCGTCAAGGGTAACCGCAGCCATGGTCTTCGAGCTGATAGTCCATGTTGAACGTCTTCGAACTGTTCGTGTAGATGGTTGTTGTCTTGTGAACGTCCCCATCTGTTGACGCAGGGATCGAGATGTGGTTGCAGGATCCATTACAACCACGCGGATAAGATGCCTCTCATCTCGACTGATGGTGACACGAGGCCGTTGGGATCCAGCACGCCATTCAGTATTACCCAGTATCCAACAAGGCGTTCCGTATTACCCTCCTGAACTCACCGGTACCATATTCTGCTAACAGTTATTGGATCTCGACCAACGCGAGTAGCAATGTCGCGATACGATAAACCGCAATCGCGATAGGCTACAATCCGACCTTTATCAAAGACGGAAACGTAATGGTACACATTTCTCCTCCTTATACGAGGCATCGCAACGCCGGTCAACTGCTGTTTGTGTATGAGAAATCGGCTGGAAACTTACCTCATGTCAGCACAATGTAGGTGTCGCCACCAACACCAGCCTTGTGTGTATGCTCTGAGAAGCTAATCATTTGCATATCACAGCATCTTCTTCTTGTCGGTTAAATTACACGTCTGTAGCACGTCATCTTCGTGGTGTAGCAATTTTAATGGCCAGTAGTGTAATAACCGGTGTAACTGCCACAATGTTAAATGCAAGCATGCAGACATGCTTGCATTGTGTTTTACAGCTGTCAGTTGTCTGCTCTATCACTCTTGCCCTTGGTCGGTCAATATAGGAACGGTTAATGCTGTTTGCGGATGACACTGCTGTTGTCGTTCGATGATGTCCCATATGTGCTCCATTGGAGACAACTCTGGTGATCGACCAGGCCAAGGTAACAAGTCGACAGTGTGTAGAGCATGTTGAGTGACAACAGCTGTATGTGAACAAGCGTTATTCTGTTAGAAAACACCCCTGGCATATTGTTAATGAATGGCAGCACAACAGGTCGGATCGCCAGATTTATGTACAAATTTGCAGTCAAGATGTGTGGGATAACCACGAGAGCGCTCCTGCTATCGTACGAATTCGCAACCCAACTGTAACGTCAGGCGTAAGTCCAATGTGTCTAGCACGCAGATAGGTTGGTTGCAGGTCCTCAACTGGCTTCCTTCTGATCAACACACGGCCATCATCGGCACCGAGGAAGAACCAGTTTTCACCACAAAATACAACAGGCCTCCACCGTGCCCTCCAACGAGCTCTCGCTTAACACCACTGAAGTCGGAAATGTTACTGATTTGGGGTCACTGGAATCCACTGTACAGGGCGTCCAGCTCGGAGCTGACCTTGAAGTTACCGATTGGTATCAGATCGTTGTGTCACTGCGTTGCCTACTGATGCTGACATTGCTGCTGGAGGTACAGTACGATGCGCCAGAGCCAAACACCGAATACAGTGGTCTTCCCTCTCGGCAGTGTCACGTGGCCTTACGTTATAGTGACCACCGCAGCAACCAATCAATGCCGCACGGGGTAGCCGCGTGGTCTGAGGCAAGCCTTGCCACGGTTCGCGCGGTTCCCCTGTCTCCCCTGTCGGAGGTTCGAGTCCTCCCTCGGGCGTAGATGTGTGTGTTGTCCTTAGCGTAAGTTACTTTAAATTACATTGAGTAATATATAAGCCTAGGGACCAACTATCTCAGCAGCCTGACCCACAGGAAAAGAAAACGCCGGTTGCGGTGGTCTCGCGGTTAAGGCGCTCAGTCCGGAACCGCGTGACTGTTACGGTCGCAGGTTCGAATCCTGCCTCGGGCATGGATGTGTGTGATGTCCTTAGGTTAGTTATGTTTAAGTAGTTCTAACTTCTAGGGGACTGATGACCATAGATGTTAAGTCCCATAGTGCTCAGAGCCATTTGAACCATTTTTGAAAATAAAACTCAGTGAGTTGTCCCCAATGCAGTGTTTGTTGGCTTAAAGGCATTCTCGATTAAAACCACATCCAATCTCACAGGTAACTGACGCTCACGGCTGTTACAGCGTGTACTTAAAGCTAACTTGATTTGCATCCTCATAGTGGCGCTATTAGCGCCGCTCTTACGCAAATCGAGCAAACTTTGAATGCAGAAATATGCCTGCCAACGTCCGTTGCACAAGTCATTCTTGGTGTTGTCAGTGTATTATCATTGGGTTGCAGTGCACTATAGCGTAAACCAGAGATCCCTCGAAAAATGTACGAAAGTGGTGGTATGGATCACAACAAGAAAAATATCCAGTAAACATTGGTCCTTAAGAGCTATGAGCTCTTGTTCAGTAGAAGAGTTGTGTTTTATAGTAACGAAGTGAATGTAATTTAGACTGTCGGTGACTGTTTGTGACAGTGGGTGACTGTGTATGTCTATGTGACTGTGCGTCACTATGTGTGACTGTAGGTGATTGTTTGAGACTGTGCGAGTCTGAGTGTGGCTGTACGTGACTGTGTGGGATGACTGTGGGTGCCTGTGTGTGACTCTGTGTCGCAGTATGTGGCTATCTGTGACTGTACATGCTGATGTCTGTCTATCTGTGACTGTGTGTGTCTGCTTTGGACTGTGTGTGTCTTTGTGGATCTGTATGTGACTGTGTATGTGTGTGTGTAACTGTAAATGACAGTGGATGACTGGGTGTGTTTGTGTGAGACTGAGTTGACTATGTGAGTCTGGATGTGCTGTGTGAGAGTGGGTGTGTGTGTGGCTAGGGGTGACTGTGAGTGTCTGTGTGTATGTGTGTGACTATCTGTGACTGTGTGTGACAAGACTGTGTGTGAGCGCATGTGTATGTGTGGGTTTATGTGTGACTGTCGAGAAAACGTGGGGTCTAAAGTATAGACTTTAAGAGCTATGAGCACTTGTTTAGCACAAGAGCTGTGCTTTACAGTAGCGAAGATGAACACAGCTCTTAAGGTATGCACTTCAGAGCCCACATTTACTAAGCATTTTCTTCTTGTTTTGCTCCATACCACCACCTCTCAAAACAAGGAAAACCGAGAGGTTTCAGTAGAGGAGAAGTATCTCACAACAGACATGAACCTTCAGTAATCATAGAAATTGAAACGATAACGTTGGAATGCTTTCAGAGAAACAAATTGATGTGTGTGTGTGTGTGTGTGTGTGTGTGTGTGTGTGTGTGTGTGTGTGTGTGTGTGTGTGTGTGCGCGTGTGTGTCTTTTAGCGTTGGAAAAATTGCCTTCACCTGATAGATACAAAAGTTACGCGACAAGGAGAACGTGAGTTGGCCAGACGGATGTCTGTGCATAACGAGAGAAATGTGATACATTTCACCGGGAGATTTCAATGTGAATGTTCTGGAAAGAAACTTTGTTACAGCTTGGAGGCCTCTCGGAACTTTGCTGCTGCGCGAAATCGTATGACTTGAAATCGCAGCCGGGAGCCGCCTGCTCGCGCACAGTTCTGGCCACAGCCTACCGCCTCCTCGGGCCAGCGCGGGCGAGTGCCAGCTCGCTCCCACACACAGTTAGCAGCGCCGCCGACGGGCTGATCATCGCCTCGTAACGACATCCACTTAACCACTGCCATCAGCGTCTGCCGGCCGTTGCTGCGTTTGTCCTCGAGTGAGAACAACCGTGAGGGCTTTTCACTGATATAATGCGAGTACTTTTGCTTTTTTGTGTCGATCGTAGGATTGAATGATATTAACAGTTCTGTAAAAGGAAAATTTAATAATCTGGATATGGTGAAAAAAGAACCTTTCTTGCAAGTAACACTAATAAAACTATTGTGTCTATTTACATAAGCAGGCCATTAATAATGCGATAAAATAAGGGAAATCAGAGCTCGTATGGAAAGATAAAGGTGTTCATTCTTTCCGCGAGCTATACGAGATTGGAATAATATAGAATTGAGAATGTGGTTCGATGAACCCTCTGCCAGGCACTTAAATGTGATTTGCAGAGTATCCATGTAGATAGATGTAGAAATCTGTGCATCTACCACACGGCCCAACTTATCAGAGCACATCAGGTTAAATAACAAAATAAGGAAGTATTACTTGCGCTCAACTCCAGTAAACGTTAAAACCGATCATGTGCGAGTAGTAGCACTCGCGCTCAGGGCTCAGTACACTCTTAATTATACATCATAATAATAATTTCTAAGGATGCAAGTTCTTCTATTGGACGCCACTTTGGCGACTTGCGTGTCGCTAACCTATCCCAATCATCCAACATGGGAAAGAGGAGTTTAGCGTGGGATCCGAACCACTTGTTGTTTCTGGCTGGTCCTCACATCACTGAGTGGTGAAGGCTACGTTAAGACGAAGACTGATAAGTAAACGGTCAGTCTGAAATTCGAACCCACGATCTCTCTGTTGCCAGATGCCGGCATTATCGCTTTTTTTCATTTTATTCGTCATTTTGTCTACGAGAACGTCAAGCTATGGCAATGTTTACTTAAGTGTGGTGGGCAACGCAGTCGGGCGGCGGTGGTGAGCTCATGACTTCAAGCCCTTCGATCTATGTACGAGTAAGACGGCCACACGAAGCCATGCTGACCAATGCGAGAGCCAGCATAGTGACAAAAACATCATCTGCACGTTCACAATGTCCGACAACATGGTGCCCAGCTAGACGAGTTCGAGAGGGGCCACATGGTGGGACTGTGGAAGCCTGGGTGGTGTTACTGTCTAATTGCGCGCCACATTGGTCGTACAGAAACCACCATTGACCGTTGCTGGCGGCAGTGGATTACAGGAAGGCACGCAAGCATGACATGTAAGTTCTAGACGTACGACTTGCATCACAACGAGGGAGGAGAGATGGATTGTCTGTCACGGGCAAACATATCGAAAGACAAAGACGGGGCCAGTCAGCAGTCTGTCCTGCCTTCTTCGCAACATACCGTAAGTGCTGATGCCATTGGGCGGCTGTTGCATGACGCAGGGGTCGCCGCACGCCGGCCTTCATGCTGCCGGCCATTCACACCCCCCTCCCCCCCCCCCCCCCCAAAGCGTCGCTCCTGAGTCATCAGGTGTCGGCAGCGGTGGACGTTGGGCCCTGCAGACTGCCAATGGAGCATGTTTAAGGACAATTCCAGCTTCTGGCTTGGAGGGACAACCGCCAGGTCGGTGTCTGAAGGTTAAATCGAGAGCAAGACGAAGAGCAGTTTGCGGTGTCAGATCATATGAACCTCAGCCTGGTCTGATGGTGCGGAAAACTCTCCTGTGCTTCCCATTGACTGTTAGTGTTCCTAATGTGAGAGGCACTCGGTACGTGGAAGGAGTCCTGCAATTGGTGTCTCTGCAGTTAGTGAACATCCATGCTCACATCCTACAGGACAACGCTCGTCCTCTTACTGCTGCCCGATCCCAGGCACGTCCTGCAGCTTTGGATACTCTGCCATGGCCAAGGACACCACCCAGTCTCTCTCCAATCAAGAATACGTGGGAAAACCAAAACCTTCTGAATGCTAGCACATCTTAAAGGTGAATCACAGCAAGACCACAGGGGACTTCATAACCTATGTTCTCGCTGATTACCACTGGCACGACACGCATCTTGTGCACCATCGTTCAATAGAACATACCATGGGCAGTATTCACTTGTGTGCGGACAACTCCATTTTCTCTAGAACCAAGACGCCAGGTACCATCCAACCACTAGGATCAGGAAACAATGTGTGTTGATAACAAGTTTCCAGTAGCTCAGGCCTGGACTCAACAACAGGCTGCCCCCTGCTGGCCATGCGAACTTCCTGCTCTAACCTTACTGTCCACACTGCCACTTCTGTTGCTTCCTTTCGAGTCCTCCTTCGTTGACTCTCTACAGACTGCCTGCTTCTTCCAACCCTCAAGAAAAAGGTGGCTTTCCTGTCCCCCAAACATAGAGAATCACTATGAGAGTTTGCTAACAGCCAACCACCACTTGCTTCCTGGGCACATGCTATCAGGCTTGAAATCTTTACTCCTGCCTGACCAATAGCCAGACCTGTACACCAGTTTCCTGACACCGAGAAACGACAACCAACTGCTGGACTGCCAGACACCAAGAACAACTGCCAGATCCCCAAACCCCGAGATGAACTGCCACAGCCCCACACACTACGACCAACTGCCTGATCCCCAGACACCAGGATCAACTGATTGACCCCCCAGTCACCACAATCAACAGTTCGACCCCCAGACACCACGGCAACTGCTGGACCTCCAGACACCGTCTAAACATTCATGGTGGTGTCTGTTTGATCTATATCGTGTCTCCCTACCACTTTCGCGCAACGACGCTCTGAGCGTGTTTTTTAGGGAATTAACTAGTTTGGACCTGGGACCTGTTGCTGGTAAGGAGACGCCAGACCACACATGACATGTAGGATTCAGAAGAGTTCAGTGAGACTAGCGATGATATAACCAAATACTAAATGATCTCAGCGTCAGCTCCACTGCACTCCCTGTAAAAGAATCTTAATACTAACTAAATATAGTGAAAGGGTTCAAGGCTTTCCTATTTTTAGTTAGCTGGTAAAATAACTTCGAAAATGCAGTTAAGTTTACCATTGATAGTTTTATTCTACTCACAAAACATCGTTTATAAATTGCACAATTGATAAAAGGAAATGTTTTAATACAGGATGGTAAACACCAACTGCGTTCAACAAAAATGTGAACGAATATTCCCTGAATGGGTTTCCAAGTTCTACAATTGATCGAAGGATGACCTATGCCATATCACATCTATAATCTAGGTTTAATTTAAGTTTCACAAAAGAGAAAACTATCAAAATGGTCTACAGTGACCCTCAATTATCTTTAATTACTTATCTAACTTGTCGTAAATTACAGTGGCTGATGTGGCTTCTCAATAACTATATAAAGGAAAATCATCGCGTTTCAGATCTGTTCTTCAAGTGGCAAATGCGAACACCATGAGTTTTAATTAACGATCGACACTAGTATTACGCAAAAAGGGGTGTAACAGATGAGTCTTCTGCAGTTCTGAGTGAAGCCTTATGCGCTCAAAAATGCGGCATCGCGTGCGTTCATTACCTTGTCGGTGTTTAGGCAGCGTCAGGGCGACAGCGGCCGGCGCAGCAGCCATCCAGCTCGCCGTCTCGGAACTAACTCAACTCTAACTTCTCATTACTACAATTTACCGAAGTTGGTTTAAAAAAACTATCTGGCTGTGTTTTCATCTGACCAATCAGGGTCTCAATGTTAACCTTAAGCTCCGCCTACAAAGATTCTGTCTATCCAATGAGAAACGTTATACTTTTCGTGGTGGGGTAATGTTTTTAAAGTTTACAACGTAACAGAGACGCTAAAAAGTCTCACGCTAAAACCTGCAGCTGGTGTGGTCCTTTTAGCGTTATCGTAAGATCTATACTGTTTTTCTGGAGGGCTTTAGCTTTTGACATAGGCTGGGGGGGGGGGGGGGGGGTGTGGTCCTTGTTGTAACAGAGACGCAAAAAATGTCTCACGCTAAAACCTGCGGATGGTGAGCCCTAGTGGTTAGCTGGTGACGTGGGTGTCAAGTCCGTCCCTTATCGTAGGGCCTTCTAGCTTAACACGGTTCTGTTCTCGGCTTCTGTTCTCGTTTCTCCCCTCGGAACTGCGTCGGTCTCACGGTGGGAAGGTACGACATGCGTTTAGGCATTCTTGTGTTAGTCTGTGGTATTCCATTTGCTCACTCGTTACTCGTATTACTTTGGTTCATTTAATGTCACGATTTATTCCGAGCTATGTGACATACTACTGGATTTGCTTATCATGTCAGGGTGTTCATAGAAGGTGTTGGATTTGCCTGACACCTTACAACCGTGACCAACTGCCTGACACCCCCAACACCACAATCAACTGCCTTTCCCTAGACAGCGCCACCAACTGCCTGGCCTCTAGACACTGGATGGCCCAAGCTCCTTGCTTGTGTTATCGGCTTGCTGACTAGGCTTCGTCCCCATGCATACGTACTGAGACCACGTGGTGCTCCTGCTCATTAGCCACCTGCAGGACCCAGACTCTACAAGATATAAACAAAACCGAATGACGCTTCCACCAACTGTTGTTATGCAACTATTGCCCACGGCTCCCGGGAATGTCTCAAAGTTATGGCCACATCGCCCACCAGACACCCTTCAGCTGTCACTGACTGCGGACCGTCATCTACCAGTGGCGCTGCACACGGCTGCTTTGATGTTTCACGTGCAACGATGGGAAAACTGGTGCCAACAGCCGAATGGGGTGGGACTTAAGCGCACCATAGGCCGCAAAATCATGGAACAAGTTTTGTCAACCATAAAAAATGAAAATGCCACAGTGCCGTAACTCACCGCGAGAATAGTAAAAAAAAAAAGAGTCGTTGACAATTGACAAAGTAGAGCATCGTGCAGTTATTCGCTGCAACAATACATGCTGAGGTGCTGGAAATGCAACGTAATATTGCATCAGTATATAATAAATGGTTAAAGCGCAGGACCGGAAAGTAATGCTTGCTAACTGCAGATGACAAATTGCACTGAAATATCAGATGCAGAAGACACATCGTGTTATAAACAACAAACATTTGTTGCTCAGCTACTTATTTCTGTTAAAGCTTTTTGAGAAGTTATTCCGGTCTATACGAGATGTGTGAGAGAAGTATTGAGACTGATTTTTTATCTACCAAAGTTTGAATTGTTTCAAACAAAAACATGCCCATTTCAAAGCAGTTCCCTTCGGCAACGGCACATAGATGGAATCGTTCCCAGTCTTGGTAGCAGGGCCGGAAGGCTTCAGCTAATATGGCCTTTAACTTGTCGGTAACATTCTTTTGAATGTTCTTCCGGGTCCGAAAATGACGTTCTTTCAAGTGATTCTTCGACTTCGGAAAAAGAATAAAGTCACAAGACTCAGATCAGGTCAACAGGAGGACTGCAGAACAACAGGAATGCCTTTTGAGTTCAAAATTCCATGATGGAAGTGGTCGTGTAACTCGGGGCGTTATCATGATGCAGTATTCACTTGTCTGTAATGCCCAGTCTCATTAGATTCAACCTTGAGCCTTTCAAGGACATATTTTTAAACACTTAGTGGACAGTTTGTTTTGGAAGAACAAATTATTTATGCGCGATACCGCTGCTGTCGAAAGAGGAACCAGCTTTCTTTTAATCTTGGATTTGGTCATTTGAGCATTTTTCCGTCAAGCAGATGTCTCAATCTGCCACGCCTCACTTTGCCGCTTTGCCTCAGGACCGTACTCAAAGATCCAGTATTCATCACCTGTGATCACATGACTGAACCATTCTTGTTCATTGACAACCATCTGCACGTTGACCTGAAATATTTTTTAATTGTAAATTCTGAGGATTATGGCTCTAAAAATATTCTCCGATAAAGGAGATATACAAACAAGTAATTTAAGTAGAGTAAATCGTGTATTATCAATCACGGAGTAGGGTCCTCTGAATGGAATGAGATACCACCAAATTCTTTGGGTTTAAAGACCTTAACTAATAGTGATCAACGCGCACGTTTCTTTGATTCTCCTTCTGCTCAGTTGTGAGATTTTTCGGCACTATTTCAGCAAAAACCTTCTGCATGTACAAAACTTCGGTCAAAGATAGATCCACAGTGAGAGCGTTTAACATCATCCTCATTGTTAAACGTCGGTCTGATATCATAAAGCACACACATGTTCTACGTTTTCTTCGATTTTTGAACTCTCAGGTCTCCCTGAGAGAGGTTAATCTTCAACGTGTTCTCAGCCATCCAAAAATGATTTGTGCGAACGAAAAACTTGTGCTCTTTATGGACCTGTTTCATGTTTTCGAAGGTCGCACTTACGAATTCCCAACAAAAAACTTGGTGACGTAACGTTGCTATAAATTTCAATGTTCTATTTTCGAGGCACAGAATAGAAGCACAACTTCGCTGATGACGTTCCCAAAAATCATGTGATGGCTGTATGGAGCTGAAACTCGAACTGAGCACCTCGAAGGGATGAACACACCGGTCTACACAGGTAAAACAACACAGCTTTGCCGGATCGCTCACATTGTCAGTCTCATAGGTTTTCTCAAACACCACGTATGTATTCTACCTTAATTTAAGTATTAACTGTGTTTTTCTTACTTGTCACTTCTTCTTCCGTGTGTTTTTGCTTTTAGGAAGCTTTAATTGTCGAGTGCTGTTAATAGTGTTCCATAGATTTCGTGTTTGTTTTGAATACAGTCAGAGAGAGTCCCTTTAGTCAGCCATAGTGCCAGTAGTGCTAGTGTTTGTTTCGAATACAGTCCAGAGACAGGCAGTGCTATATTCATTGTTTTCTACAAGAAGTGGTTAGCAATCACTTTAGTCAATAATCAGCCGCCTTTAGTGAATTAGCAGTCTAGTTAAAAGTTGATTAAGTCTCTTCAGTAAATTGATTCCTTAGGATGGATAGGATGTGTGACTGCTGTGTACGGACGCAGGAGGAGCTGGCCACTCTTCGCGAACAGCTGAGCGTGTTGATGGCCGCGGTAAGCCGTCTTCAGGCTGCTGCCTCGGAGTGTAGCGGCAGTGGGGAGTCTGGCGCGACGCAAGGTACACCCCAGATGTTACATGCTTCACCCACTGTCCCTGCTGTCGAAACATCTTCGCGGGTACAGGGCGCGGTTGGGCCACCCTCTCCCCAAGGGGAGTGGCGGGTTCAGCGGCGTTCGCGGCGCACGAGGCGGAGGGTAAATGTGGAGGCTGGCCGTGTGGCATCGCCCGCTCTGCCTGTGAGTGGACATGTGGTCGCTCCTTCAGCAAGGTCCGAGCAGGCACACGGGGGGAGGAGTTTATTAGTTATTGGGAGCTCCAACGTTAGGCGGGTGATGGAGCCCCTTAGGGAAATAGCGGAAAGCTCGGGGAAGAAGGCCAGTGTTCACTCTGCTTGCCGGGGGTCTCATCTGAGATGTGGAGGAGGCCCTACCGGCGGCGATAGAAGGCATTGTGTGCACCCGACTGCAAATTGTTGCTCATGTCGGCACCAATGACTCCTGCCGTCTGGGTTCAGAGGTCATCCTCAGTTCGTACAGGCGATTGGCGGAATTGATGAAGGCGGAAAGCCTCGCTCGCGGGGTGGAATCAGAGCTAACTATTTGTAGTATCGTTCCCAGAACCGATCGCGGTCCTCTAGTTTGGAGCCGAGTGGAAGGCTTAAACCAGAGGCTCAGACGATTCTGCGGAGAGCTGGGGTGCAAATTTCTCGACCTCCGCTATCGGGTGGAGAAATGTAGGGTCCCCCTGAATAGGTCAGGCGTGCACTACACGCCGGAAGCGGCTACAAGGGTAGCGGAGTACGTGTGGAGTGCACATGGGGGTTTTCTAGGTTAGAGAATTCCCTCCCTAGGCCCGACAAGACGCCTCCTGAGAGGTGGCAAGGTAGGAGTAGGCAAAATGCAACAGGGAATAACAATATTAATGTGCTAATAGTAAACTGCAGGAGTGTCTGTAGAAAGGTCCCAGAACTGCTCTCATTAATAAACGGTCATAACGCCCATATAGTACTAGGGACAGAAAGTTGGATGAAACCAGACGTAAACAGTAATGAAATGCTAAACTCAGATTGTAATGTATACCGCAGAGACAGGCTGGACAGTGAAGGGGGAGGCGTGTTTATAGCGATAAGAAGTGCAATAGTATCGAAGGAAATCCACGGAGATCCGAATTGTGAAATGATTTGGGTTAAGGTCACGGTTAATGCAGACCTAGACATGGTAATTGGATGTCTCTATAGGCCCCCGGGCTCAGCAGCTGTTGTGGCTGAGCACCTGAAGAATAGTTTGGAAAATATTTTGAGTAGATTTCCCCACCATGTTATAGTTATGGGTGGAGATTTTAATTTGCCGAGATTTTAATTTGCCGAATATAGACTGGGAGACTCTAACGTTCATAACGGGCGGCAGGGAAAAAGAATCCAGTGAAATTTTTTAAAATGCTTTATTTGAAAGCTACCTTGAGCAGTTAATCAGAGAACCGACTCGTGGCGATAACATATTAGACCTTCAGGTGACAAACAGACCCGAACTATTTGAATCAGTTAATGCAGAACAGGGAATCAGCGATCATAAAGCGGTTACTGCATCGATGATTTCAGCCGTAAATAGAAATATTTAAAAAAAATAGGAAGTGACAAAAAGCAGATTTCAGATTACTCAACACAAAAGTTTTGTCTCAAGTACAGATAGTGTTGAGAATCAGTGGACAAAGTTCTAAACCATCGTACAATATGCGTTAGATGAGTATGTGCCAAGCAAGATCGTAAGAGAAGGAAAAGGGCCACCGTGGTACAACAACCGAGTTAGAAAACTGCTACGGAAGCAAAGGGAACTTCACAGCAAACATAAACATAGGAAAGCCTTGCAGACAAACAAAAATTACGCGAAGCGAAATGTAGTGTGAGGAGGGCTATGCGAGAGGCGTTCAATGAATTCGAAAGTAAAGTTCTATGTACTGACTTGGCAGAAAATCGTAAGAAATTTTGGTCCAATGTCAAAGCAGCAGGTGGATCAAAACAAATGTCCAGACACTCTGTGACCAAAATGGTACTGAAACAGAGGATGACAGACTAAATGTCTTCTTCCAAAGCTGTTTCACAGAGGAAGAGTGCACTGTAGTTCCTTCTCTAGATTGTCGCACAGTTGACAAAATGGTAGATATCGAGATAGACGACAGGGGGATAGAAAAACAATTAAAATCGCTCAAAAGAGGAAAGGCCGCTGGACCTGATGGGATACCAGTTCGATTTTACACAGAGTACGCGAAGGAACTTGCCCCCCATCTTGCAGCGGTGTACCGTAGGTCTCTAGAAGAGCGAAGCTTTCCAATGGATTGGAAAAGGGCACAGGTCATCCCCGTTTTTAAGAAGGGACGTCGAACAGATGTGCAGAACTATAGACCTAGATCTCTAACGTCGATCAGTTGTAGAATTTTGGAACACGTATTATGTTCGAGTATAATGACTTTTCTGGAGACTGGAAATTTAGTCTGTAGGAATCAACATGGGTTTCGAAAAAGACAGTCGTGTGAAACTCAGCTCGCGCTATTCGTCCACGAGACTCAGAGGGCCATAGACACGGGTTCACAGTTAGATGCCGTGTTTCTTGACTTCCGCAAGGCGTCTGACACAGTTCCCCACAGTCGTTTAATGGACAAAGTCAGGTCAGCAACTGGAAGCAGTTAATTCCATAAATTATCTGGGAGTACGCATTAGGAGTGGTTTGAAATGGAATGATCATATAAAGTTGATCGTCGGTAAAGCAGATGCCAGACAGATTCATCGGAACTATCCTAAGGAAATGCAATCCGGAAACAAAGGAAGTAGGTTACAGTACGCTTGTTCGCCCACTGCTTGAATACTGTTCAACAGTGTGGGATCCGCACCAGATAGGGTTGATAGAAGAGATAGAGAAGATCCAACGGAGAGCAGCGCGCTTTGTTACAGGATCATTTAGTAATCGCGAAAGCGTTACGGAGGTGATAGATAAACTCCAGTGGAAGACTCTGCAGGAGAGACGCTCAGTAGCTCGGTACGGGCTTTTGTTAAAGTTTCGAGAACATACCTTCACCGAAGAGTCAAGCAGTATATTGCTCCCTCCTACGTATATCTCGCGAAGAGAGATTAGAGCCCAGACAGAAGCATACCGACAATCCTTCTTTCCAAGAACAATACGAGACTGGAATAGAAGGGAGAGCCGATAGAGGTACTCAGGGTACCCTCCGCCACACACCGTCAAGTGGCTTGCGGAGTATGGATGTAGATGTAGATGTAGATATTCTAGTGTAACATACACCTATTGTTACGTCAGATTAAAGGAAACCCAGCGACTGTGAAAACTGGCAGAGACACACATGTGTAGGTGTCTTACTGAAGACAGAGTGTTCAAGCCGAGTACCTTACCTGGGAGACTAAAGCACTCACATGCCAGTATGCAGGAGCAGCTGTGTCGGAGTCGTAAAGTATTATGCATAAAATGAAAAATATTCACAGGCTACAAATTTTGATCCTTTACTCATTACGAAATACATTCCGTCCCTCAACCCCTGTATCCTGGGTGAAACGTCAGAAACAATCTGATAAAAGTGATGCACTGATGTCCTCTGCATATTTGACGAAAATAATAGCTGTTATAACATAAGCACACCGCAGAAACAGTTAGCCACTCGCAGAACACATCACGCTAACACCTTGTATCTCTTATGATGGCTTGAAATTGGCCTTAAAACTTTTCAAATGTGCTATAACCAGATGGAGGCAGAACGTAGATTTACCAAATAATAGGGATGTTCAAAACTCTCATCTACTGTTCCAAATAGTCCTAAGTATTTTACATGGGGTTATCAGCGGATGTTTAAGCTAACGTTCGATATGACACACGAGTGGTCGAAGCTAACGTTCGATATGACACACGAGTGGTCGCCAAACCGGGACGATACACGTGTAGCCCTTTGAACATGGCCTTTGTGGCGCTGGAAGTTGGGAGAGTCAACAGCATTCTCATCATGAAGACGTAGAATAAAGCTTGTCCACTGTTCATGTTAACGATAACCTGAGTATGTGGGCCGAAATCATGGCACGAAAAACTCTCCCAAAACATCACAGAACCGCCTTCGACGTGATCTTCACACTCTATACAGAGCGAGTTAAATACCTCATTAGATCGTAGACGCACTCGACGCTTTGCATTATTTGATAAAGGCAAAATCACTACTCGTCGGACCACACTACAAGCCTGCAGTCAGCTTCTGTCCATATTCTGTACTGTTTGACACACTGAAGGTGTACTGCTTTATGTGCTGTTGAGAGCAATGGCCTTTCCCGTGTTACCTGACTCCAAATGCCCATTGCATGTAGTTCCCTTCGCAGTGTTCGTTCGGAGGCTGGTTATAACACACATATATTCGCTGCCAGTAGTAATTCCAGTCGAATTTGAAACCGATTGTCATTGACAAGGATCCCATTCTGTTATCATCTTTCTATAACCACTGTTCTTAGCCATGTTAAAAGACTGCGAGTGATATATCATTCCGTGTAGACATCTAAAAACATTGGACATCTAAAGACCGATATATCAAGCAATTTCATTCGCATTTTGGTCTAAGGCTCGTCCAAACTCTTTAATTTCTCTCTGCCAGCAGTCACATCTCTACGTCAACCCATTATAGTGCACTGATTCCACATAACTTGTTGGAAATATCACCATTTCATTGCCATGATTTACGTTAACGGTGTAGGGTTACGTGGCCGCCTGGTACCAGTTCTGGCAGGCTCCAATGTCACCACTGTGCCCTTTCAATGCGCGACTACAGGGGGTGGACAAAAGTATTGAAACATCACAAACACTAGACATTACCATGCATAATACGATGTAGGAAATCTGTTGGCATTGAAAACAGCTTCCACTCGTCTCGGAGTGGATAAATAGAGGTCCTGTATGGTTTTGGAAGTAATCTTATATCATTCTTCCCGCAAGAGAGGGGCAAGTTCAGGTAAGTATGATGGACGTAGGTAGCTATCACGATCCCTTCTCTCCAAAGTACAGCACAAAAGCTCAACAGTATTAACACCTGCTGACAGTGGTGGCCAGAGGAGGTGCTCACAAAAGCAGTCCTGGACGATGGAAGCTGTGTGAACACGGCCCTTGCCGCGTCGGATCACAGCCTCACCATATGGGAACAAGCATTGTGTGTGTCATGGGAAGGATCTGATGAGCCAACACGGTCGCGTAATCCTTGGCAGTAATTCGATCCAGCAGAGAAACCGTTTGGCCCATGGGATATTACAATATGGCTCCTCATGCCATTACCGAATCCCCTTCCCATTTCACACTTGGAAACGACGTGAAACACGACTCATCCGACCAAATGACATTCTTCCATTGCTTCATAGTCCACCTTTTATGGCTTTGCCACCACGTTTTCCTGTTACGGGCATTTTCATCACTGATGTTTTTGGAATTCCAGTTCGTCCTGCAATTCACCCCTAATTGAGCCCCCTTCGTGTTGTTTTGGTACTGACAGGGTTCGCGAGTGCGATATTTAGTTCTACAGTGACATTTTCAGCTGTTGGCCTCCTATTTTGTTCACAACCCTCTTCAGTGACCGTCCGACATGATCACGCAACACAAAATTTCGTCCGCGTTGTGACTTAGAGGATGATTTTTATCCGCTTTCCCTGACTGCAGTATAAATCTTCGATACGCTGTCTCTATAAACACCGAAGACTTCAGCTAACCTAGTTACGGAAGCGCCCACAGTATGAATACCAACAACTTGCCCACTTTCTAATCCACTTAGCTCCAACATACTCCACTCACAACTACACAGAACAGCGTTCTGACCACCACTGACACTTGCAACGACGGCCATGGTAGCCGAGCGGTTCTAGGCGCTTCATTCCGGAACCGCGCGACTGCTACGGTCGCAGGTTCGAATCCTACCTCTCTCATGGGTGTGTGTGACGTCCTTAGGTTAGTTAGGCTTAAGTAGTTCTAAGTTCTAAGGCACTGATGACCTCAGATGTTAAGTCCCATAGTGTTCAGAGCCATTTGAACCATTTTTGACACTTGAATGTATTGAGGTCATTGCACAGGTGCCGTTCGTGGTCAAAAACCACAGCACAACCTGCAGACTTGGCTAGTACCTACGTTTATGTTGAAGCACGCATTTCTAGCGTTATTTCTGTATCTTCGTCCAATCTCTGTAATATTTTGCCCAGTCAGTTTGTTTACATTTTCTGGTGATGATGTGGGATTTCTACGTATAACCTCAGAAGGAAGTGACCCTGTCATAAAGTTATGCAAGTTTAGTTCTGGTAGCCTGACTACAGCCTGACAAAGAAAACTTCCCTAAGCATCTTTAACTGAGTACCAAAATAATTCTCCAGAGGTCATGGTTGCTTCCGCATCCCACCGTCTTCTTACAGGAACTTTCACTCTTTCTCTTAAAGACTTCCTCCTCGCTTTCCTGGAAGGAGTTTTTAGTCGCACGCTGTGCATGTTACCCTATTTTAGCAAGCTTCGTTTCACCGTCAAGCCGTCAACGGCAGCGCCTACTTTGTCCTGCGGTCCGAATTACTTCCCCTCATTTCGCACAAAATTTTACGAAATCAGCATTCCGCCGAATCCCAGTTGCTCGTTTTCAGGCGAAACCCGGTCAGGCGTGCGCTGAATCTCCTCCGGTCGCTGCAGCAAAGAGTCTTGCGGAGTTAGTTCACTTGCCTATCCGCAGCGTGCCAATTACGCGACCGAGGACCTTTAATTAGCGTCCTTGGCGTCGCCGCACCAGCAGCGTGGCAAGTTACAGAGCTAACAACAAAAGACTGCGAAGTGGCGCCGCGGCGAAAGCCGCGCAAAGCGCAGCAAAAGAGAAGAGGAGCGGAGAGAAGAGGAGAGGAGGCGAGAGGCGGCGCCGAGCCGGCGGCTGCAGCACGACGCGGCAGAGCACTCCGTTGCATGTTTTAAATGGACCGGCGCGACCGTGGCGCCGCCAGCGTGCAGAGCGGGAACCGTGCCGCCGCCAAACTGCATTCGCAGCCTCTCTGCTGTGAGGAATGAGCCGCCTGTGTGAAAATCTTGGCCGTAATGGAAGCGGCGTAGCAGCTGCGTAGTGAAACCCCACAGACTGCATTCAGCAGGGGTCTTCGCTTTTCAAAAACGAAATTCAGTGGCTGAGCCGAGAGTGTGAGTAAATTTTACTCTGTGGGCAAAAATAATCAGAATTCAAACATTTCCATCTTTGTCAAAATGCAGAAAGCTATATTAGTATGTCCACTTCAACAGCTACATGTAGTCAGCATATTTCTGGAACTGTCAGATGTTACTGCCCCACAGGAGGATACCATAAGCAAATGTCAAATTTTCTTAAAATGCTCTCGAGCCAGCACTAAGCCAAGTCAGACAATGTCAGTGTGCCATGTAGTAATCAGAATGCGAAATAGGTAGAGAGCCGAAACCGCAAATGATATGGTACACCCCAGAAACTATTCCTTCATCACGCTTGAGTGAGAAGTCATAGCCATTTATGGAGGAGAGATCATAGCAACATTCTGACAGCACAGCATGATGCCTCAAGAATGAGTAATTGTTCCGCAAGAACACTTATTAGCCCACACACATGGCGGAAAAGCAACAAGCTGACGCACTGTAAACATTCTTGTGACACTGAAGCGCAGTAAAGAACGGTGATGATCCCAGAAAATGGCGACACATGTAGTGATCCTGAGCAAGATATAACGTCTGTGCCTCAGATGGACAGCCTTCCAAGCTCATATGCGACTCAGATACAGTGCCAGCTATGATGCAGACCATGTGATGTGCTGTCTATCATTTGCAAGATGACTTCTACCTCCGAGATTGCTGCCCATCTGATTTGCGGAATCTGGCCACTGTGAGCTGCCAACATCTCATCTTCTAATGTGAAGTCTTGGGGATTTCTGCCTCCAGCTTGCTAATAGGTGAACTGATGGTGTTCGGTGCACTGTCAATCTGTCACCATACTCCGGATCTGCGCTAATGGCTGCTGCCTGACTTGCACCTTTTATCAGATATCAATGCCCACAGCCTATCTCTGGTGGAGAGGCTATGCCGTAACTCTACACTACTTTCTACATCCCACCCAGAGCAGCTGAAATTTACACGAACACATCCCTCTGATATTCATAATAAAATGCAGTCGATGATCTAGTGGTCGATGCCACTGTATGAGCTACACCTGCAACAAACTGCACTGCATGATGCCATGGTGTTATATAAACAGCTGCAACGTAGACAATGGCCTCGAGAATCTGCTGAGATGGACGAGTAAGCGTGAGAAAATTGTGCATGCTGCATCCTTGGCTCTCGCCAAAGCTGTGCAAAATATTGTAACACTTAACTCGAATAAATGTATTTGTTCCTAATGCCGTTTCATTAGTGCACAGAGTGCTGACAAGCCTTCACCACCACGTCCCATGCTTGATCGTCTTGTAACCATAAGTGTCTCAGACCAGCGTCTTATAAATCTGAGGGAACTGTGTGTTACAATTTTAACCTAATTAATTAGCAATCATTTTCATCTACTGCTGTAGAAAGGTGCCATCCACAACTCTTCAGGCATCACTTACTATTTATGCACCCAAGTAAAGAACGGGAATAGCTGCATTTTACATACTGCGCTTATAGTAGTAAGAATACATGACTGAATTTCTAGTCGATTTTAAGGTTACAGGGTGCACAATTTACTATAAACCTCTGACAGCAACAACAGCACTAACTCGACTGAACATTAACTGAGTGTGAATGACACATACGGATACGTCATTTCATGCTACTTCTACTATGTTCCAGAATTCATCAGTAACAGTGGCCACCGTGTGTCCGCTACGGTCACAGGTTCGAATCCTGCCTCGGGCATGGATGTATGTGATGTCCTTAGGTTAGTTAGGTTTAAGTAATTCTAAATTCTAGGGAACTGATGACCTCAGAAGTTAAGTCCCATAGTGCTCAGAGCCAGTGGCCAGCGATCTGTGACATGCCAGTCTTACAGTACCCCATGACCAGATATTTTCAATGGATCAGAAATCTGGAGAATCTGAGGATCAGCAGAACAGTCAAACACGCTCAGTATAGAGGTAGGTGAGAGCAGCACAAGAAATATGTGGTCTTGAAGTATCTTGTTTAAACATAACAGCAGAAACTTCGAACACAGAGCACAGTCAATAGTCTCAAGATATCATAAATGCAATGTGCCGCTCAAGTTAAAGTCTATGTGAACCAGAGATGATCGTGTTATATAGCCAGTCGAACTCCGTACTACCGCACCATATGCTGACCCCATATAAAGATGAGCAACACAGTATACCAAGATTTTCTTCTCCACACACTCCTATCATGGCACTGTACACAGAACTGGGAATGGTCTGAACTGGTCTCTGAGCAGTCAGTCTGTAGTGCTCTAGATATCGTCGCACGTTGCTTACTATCAACAAGCCCTTTTCCTGCTTCAAACGAAGTGGCATGGTTGTACGACACTGAGGACGCCTGTCAGTTGGGCCGTTTAGATCATGATTAGCGTGTAGTATGTCCATCCTGAACTCATGGATTCCATATTCGCATGACAGCAATTCCGACCAATGAGTGCAGGAGTACCACGGTACGACAAACCACAGTCTAAACAGGTCACGATCCTGCTACTGTCGAACTGCTGGAAGCCGTTTCTCCTTCTTACACGAGGCATAGCACGGTCTTTTCACAAAAAAACAACATAAAAATTCGATTTCTAACTAAGAAAACAGCTGTGTACTCTTTTCTTATGTACAGATAGTGTGTCCCTTGGCAATCGCCTACTACTACAGTTCGTGTACCGAACGTTGCCTAAGCTCCGATCCACTAACGATAGATAGTGCCCTTTCTCTGAATGGGTATTGAGATCGCTTCCTGACCGCTCTTTACTCACATCACACACTGGGCTCAGGCTGGCTGCACACCTAGCTGCTCATCAGCCTGAGTTCACATCTCAGAGCTGACGACAAGAATCTCAGCACAGTGTCGACAGACATCATCTATCCTCGCGTAACCTACTACTCACTGCTGACACGGCCTCACCGACTTTGTAATAACATTCCAGTGTAACGTCACTGGTTGACTTTCAGGCTGAATCAAGTAATGTAGATTCACGTCCTATGAAACAGTGTTTTTTTTTTTTTTTTAATTCTGCTCATAGGACATAACATACATACAATTGTCCTTTGCTAGTAGAGACTCCAGTTTGTGGTGCTTGTTCTCTTCAGTCACGAACACTACATAGAATGCACATAGTGTTACTCATATCTGCTTTCTGCAGTTGCAATGAAAAGTTAATCTTTTGCATATCCAATCATGTAGCGCACTCGATGCTAGTCTGATGTATTTTTCATGCCGCTGTCATGGTATTGCGACATTAATGGTCATTAGTGTATCAGTTACCTGATGTCACTGCACTCTCAATTGTTCTGAGTTCTTGTCCTGTCCCTTCTCCAATCAGACTGTCTTGATATAAAAGAGATCATTTTCATTTACAAGTAATCCTCCATTGATTAACATGGAGATTCAAGGTCGCCCCAACTACAACAAGCGTCACCCTGGAAAGAGTCACGCTGACATGGATAGTGTTAAAATTTTAATGGATGGTCTGGCAGAGAAACACTTATGAGAAATAGCTCCCAACGCAACACAGATGGGTCCGAAATTTATTTTTAGTTGCACAACAGAACTTGTTAACTTTAGAGTGACGGACCATCAAATACAATCATAAAATGGCAAGAGGAACATGAGCCCATGGGCCTTCTTCTGGTAGAAGCAATGTCCTGCCTAGAAGCCTTGTTGACTGCCAGTAGCCAGAAAGATATTGCTTTTGGCGCGCATGCGCAACAACACGATTTATGGACATTTGGACAATTCCCTGAACGTTTCTTCTCCTGGAAGAAAGATGAAGCATCACAAAGAAGAACTGAGAGGAAGGAAGAAAAGTAGTAATCGTGATACGAGACGATTTTCAAGGTTAAAAAACACTTGCCTCCAGCTGTAACACCTCTCAAGAACATAACGTTCTTGAAGAGCAAATGGGTGGCCGCACAAGGCCAGAAACAAAGAAATTAATCAGTAACAGAACAGGAGACAGATTGACGACACTTTGATGAAGAGAAACTTGTTGGTATATTCATAATTCACATAACAATTTTATTTAGAAGTACCTAAAAGTTCAAATGCGAATTACGGCACCAAGGAAATTCTAGAGAGGAAAGAAGCCTTACAATAACACATTTCTCATCATACATAGGGGCCGAACTATGTAAACGAAGTTTGGCTGATGGCAACTAGTAAAAAGATTAAAGTTCGAACACATAAGACGACACCGTTAAACCGTTAAAGTTGCGGAACCTATGGAACAGAAATGAAGTGGTTAGTTTATGTTGGCCAGAAGACGAGCCGGCCGCTGTGGCCAAGTGGTTCTAGGCGCTTCAGTCCGGAACCACGCTGATGCTACGGTCGCACGTTTGAATCGTGCCTCGGGCATGGATATGTGTGATGTCCTTAGGTTATTTAGCTTTTAGTAATTCTGAGTCTAGGGGACTGGTGACCTCAGATGTTAAGTCCCAAAGTGCTTAGAGCTATTTGAACCAACCAGAAGACGAAATATAGCCATTTCCTCGCCCGGCGGGTTGGCTCGGCTCTATTGTTCGAGGCTGTAGGTATATACCTGTGTGGCGCCAGTCAATCAGCCCCGTTCTGTGAGAACTTCTTGGAGCTGCCTACTCGATGTCACACTCGGCCACGACGTTCTATATACATCCACCGAAATTCTGCAGTACAGTTTAAATGTTCGTTAGTTTGGATAGCATTTAACGATGTCGCTCGATTCCGATGGTCATTTCGTCCGATTGGCGATCGTACGTATATCGCGATATAATGGCAGATCAGCAGCGCCAGCCACGCTGTAAAACACACCAAAATATCCCCCTCCCCTTTTTGTTGTCTAAAATCTGGTTCTCATGTTCAGCAATTTCTCTACGATGTGTTCTCAGTCGTGTGTGTGTAGTTATAAATCAGCGCTCAATCTCTATGTCGATTTTGTAATTGTGCAAATGTCAATTATGGTTGCCCTCAGTTAAACAGCACACTGTTCAACTTCAGACTTCATTTCTGTTTTATATATTTTAATCTTTTCAGTACCTTAATAAATCACAGGCCTTCCACAAGTAGGGACGCCTTTCCACAGTCTCACAAAACGTCAGAAAGAAGCCTTAAAACGGACGGACAATTAATATTTATCTCTTTCTCAAACTGGAGAAGATTTCTTCTCATTAACGCTACCTAGTATGCAACAGATGTGCCTGATAGTTTAGATGTGGTAGCGCACATCCGGAAGAAGAATGTCTTTTCGACACTCTAGGATCTGAGTATAAAAGAATAGGATCCACAGAGCTTTCGTGCACAGGGAGTAACAGAACATTCTGAACTTTTGATACAGTCTGATGCAACTGGTAAGAGCTGAGAGCAAGGGAGACACATGCCATGCAGATCACACCTCAGCAGTCCAGCGCTGGATGGGTCTCTTACTTTGTTTGTTTCTTACCTGCCACCTGACACAGCAGGGTGGACCACACCAGAGTCCAGTGCCAGAAGAGTATTCGACAGAGCAAGGCAGACCATACTGCAGTCCAGGGACGGGAGTGTCTTGCAAAGTGTTTGTGTCTTATCTGCAGTGACACAGCAAAGTAAACCACTCTGCAGTTCAGTGATGGGAGCGTCTTGCACATTGTTAGTCTCTTACGTGCTGACACTGCAAGGCAGACCACATCACAGTCAAGTGCTGGGAGAGTCTTGCACGGCATTAGGGTCTTACCTGCCGCCTGAAACAGCAGGGTGGACCACACCACAGTCCATCACTGGGAGGGTTTTGCACACCATCAGTCCCTTACCTGCTGGTTGACACAGCAAGGTGACCCACACCTCAGTTCCAGGGCCAGGAGAGTTTTGCACGGTGTTAGTTTCTTCCCTACCACTTGACGTAGCAAGGTGGACCACACCACAGTCCAGCAGCAGGAGAGTTCTGCACAGCATTTGTTTCTTACCTACTGCTTGGGAGGGTCTTGCACAGCATTAGCATCTTATCTGCCACATGACTCAGCAAGGCAGACACACTGCAGTCCAGCGCCCCGAGAGTTTTGCACAGTTTTACTCTCTTACCTGTCGCCTGACACAACAAAGTCGACTGCACTGTCATGCAGCACTGTAAGGGCCTTACAATCTGTTAATAGATAAGGATAAGGAAGGGAATTTTATTTAATTTCTATAATAATGAGTCAGATCACAAACGAGTGCGATCTTCTTACAGTTGTCAACACCATTCAGCCGCAATGAGACAGTTTCCGATTCATTTATTTTACGATGATTCCTGGTCTTGAGAACCAAAGGCATATTCGACATGTAATACGATGAACCCTAATCTCTGTTGTAAACTTTATAAATCTGAAATGTCCGATAAGCGATGATATCACGTGGGTTGAAATTATCTAGCCCTTTTACATTATCGACTTTTGGTCCACGTACAAGAACAATGGTGACCCAGCCGTTACCTTGTTCATTCGTGTCCTTGTTAGCGAGAGTGAAGTTCAAAACTCCACCGCAAAACACCGATGGTCCGTGCAAGATGACTTGGGCGCCTAACTAATTATTGCTTTAAAAACTGTAAGACGCGAACGCCTACTCCTGCTGAAATAACGCAGCATAACTAATCTGTCTCGATTATGCTGCACGTACGGCTGCTCAACGACGCGTTCGCGTCTTACAGTTTTTAAAGCAATAGACAACATTTCTATTACTACCAATAATTATTCAGATGTGTGTGAAATCTTATGGGACTTAGCTGCTAAGGTCATCAGTCCCTAAGCTTACACACTGCTTAACCTAAATTATCATAAGGACAAACACACACATTCATGCCCGAGGGAGGACTCTAACCTCCGCCGGGACCAGCCGCACAGTCCATGACTGCAGCGCCTGAGACCGCTCGGCTAATCCAGCGCGGCACTAGGCTAATCCCGCGCGGCTTAATGTATGCCTCTCGACGGGGAACTTGCGGCGCTGGTATCACTGTCTGCCGTAAAGTGACAATGGAGGAACAGTCTAAATCTGAGATGGCCCTTCGGTGCATATGAAGAGAGTGAACAGCGCAGGCAAGCCGCATTGTCACGGCACGATTAGACACACAGCGCGCTGCGCTGAATTCCACCAAAGAACGCAGGGTTACTTCTCCATTTACACTGGTGGCTATACGCAGCGAATTCTTGTGGCCGAAGGAGTGTTGACAAAGAGGTTTTCGGTAAAAATCTACACTAAGTATGCAGGAAATATTTTAGGCAATCTTGTCCAGTCTAAAGGTAACAATTCGTACACATCCTTAAGCAAAGCATAGAGTATTTGACGTAGGACCATGGGTGCTGACCATACGTCGTTTGGTATTGTTGTTGTGGTCTTCAGGCTGCTTTGATACAGCTCTTTATGCTAGTCTATGTTGTCCAGGGTCCTTTCCTCTGTATAATTATTGCAACACACATCCGCATGAACCTGCTTAAAACAATAGAGTAAAATCTTACAGGGGCTGGCTTGAAGTTTTGTGTTTTGTTCGAATTATTCAATTAAATTTCGTAGTAAATTAATTCCTCGAAAATCCTGCTGCGGTATCGGTGCTACGCGTCACGATGTGTAACGGAAGCAAGCAGCTGGTTGGCGATATTTCACTACCGGTGCGTAGAGCGCAGAAGGGTACGACCTAAAATAAGTACATTGAGGAATGAGCGCCATAATGAAGAGAGAAAAACGGACGTCTGTGCTTGGAGGAGCGTTGGGCAGACTGTTAACTCCAGACAATTGAGAGGTGACGGCCAGACAGATCTGGCGAGGGCAAGCAACGCACACGGACGAGTGGCTGAGTGGATTGTGGCACCAAGATGGCGGTTACAGTCCCCTGTGTGTTTGTATCCGGCGCTATGCTGTTGACTGCAGCTCTGATATAAGGCGAAAAAAATCCCTTGGCCATTGCGAAGATTACCCTTACATTTTACCTCTAACTTTTGATACAGCTATTTTGTATAGCGCTTTGCTCGGCAAACCTTATTTTTCTTTTATTCTTCTTCCCGCTCATTCACTTCACTTACGGGTTGGTCAGCAGTGTTGTTTCTGGTCCTGAGCCATCGGAATACAAAGCTTCTTCCTCTTTTCGTTATCGTCTATCCGGTCTAGAACGAGCTCTGCTCACGATCTGGTAAATTTAACTACCTTAACTTTGCAGTCGGATGCTCTTCCTGTCGCCGCTGTCGTTAGTTCAGGGAGGGGAGTCGTCTGCGCCATCTGTCTGTGAACTGTATAAATTTTTTTCTATGAGTGATCGTATATAAACTGTTTGCGTATCGTGTTTTCTGAGGCAGAAAGAAGGGACCAGCTCAGCATTTCTCTAAACAAATATGGGAAACTGCTTAGAAAACACACGAATTCTGGCCGGTGCACCAACCACACCCATAAATCCGTCACGCGGATTCGAACTGGGTCTCTCTCATCTTCTTGTCTCTCCATCTAGCCCGGTGTCGTAGCGCTGCACGAACATGTATCGGAATGCAGATAATGTGATACCGAAACATGCGCGAGAAACTTCGGTAGTAATTAAAAAATGATGGCTAAAATGTGTTTAAATTTGGAAGTTAACTGACGTTGATTTTATAATTTGCGAAAATTTTTGTGATTCCGTTGCACGAGAGTGGTGATGTTAGAACTTACGTTTACTGTATGGACGCTGTAAACAATGGTAAGGGACAGTTACCTTACTTTTTCGTGCCCAGAAACCAGGTCACAATCTTTCAGCCCAGTATAGGGCCACGTCCAACGCTTCTTTCTTGTCCAGCCATACGGGCAGTTTGGGCAGGCGAGCAGATGCTCTATATCCTGCACAACGCCCCAGTCACACTTATCATCCGTGGTTCCAAGACCCTACCGAATCATATTTGTCTTCACTAGGGCCATCCTTGTCCATATTCGGTTCAGTGTCATCCGTGTTTTCCAGTGCTGAAACCAATGGGCACTTCCTGTGAGGTTGGTATGCGGCTGGTGGTTTTTCTATTATCGTGGCTAAGAACGGGATTTCAATCGCCTGGGCTTACACTCACTGCCAAACAGGGGAGGCCGATCGTCAATGGTTTATCTGAGCCTCTCTGTGAATTCATGTGATTTTCTACGAGAGTTGGCATTCGCGAACCAGGCAGCTCTATATAGTTTTGGTAGGGAAGTAGGTTTCATGTCGACGTGTTTCATTACGACTTATGTCGACCTCCTTTGCATCGACTGGTCTCGACCATACTGGGCAGGCATATTCGGCTGTAGAGAAGCATAAGGCTTCTGCGGTGGCTCTTGAAAAGCAAGATTTAACACCCCATTTTCTGTTAGCTAGTTTCAGCAGAATATTATTTCTGGCAGTTACCTTTCGTCGCGTCTTTTCGCAGTGGTATCTGTATGCCAGATCTACAGAGCACCACGCCCAGGTAAGTTGGTTTGTCGGTACGCTCCAGTGTGATATTACTCCAAGAGACGTTAAGATTACGGTTAGCTTGCCAGGATCGAAGGTGGAAGGCCCTGAATTGTGTTTTGGACGGGTTTGGCTTCCGAAAGTTGTTTCTATAATACTCTGACATTATTCTAAGAGCTCTCTCCAGCTTCTGTAAGAGACAGTTTAGTTGTTTTAGCCGGCCGCGGTGGCCGAGCGGCTCTAGACGCTTCAGTCCGGAACCGCGCGACTGTTACTGTCGCAGGTTTGAATCCTGCCTAGGGCATAGATGTCTTGATGCCCTTAGGTTAGTTAGGTTTAAGTAGTTCTAATGTCTAGGGGACTGATGACCTCAGCTGTTAAGTCTCATAGTGCTCAGAGCCATTTTTAGTAGTTTTGAGAAACTACGCAGTAACTTTCTATAAGAACTAGCAAATAAGGTATTTCAAAAACATGCAGTTCAGATAAGTCGTTGTTCAGAAATATAACTACGGTAGCGACTTACTATATTTTTGAAATGATAAATTCCACCCAAAATTTTATTCTTAAAAATTCAACGATGGGTACTTAATATTGTTTACTTGCACACTAAATGCATTTAACACAGTTAGCACTGACTTAACACTGTTTACTTGTTGGGCGAATTAATGAAAAATTACTGAGGAACCTCTCAAAAGTAAAAAATTTGAAAGGTCATTATTGTTTCAGTTTACGATAATAAGATTTGCTTTATCAAGTGTTTGCACTAATAACGTATAAAAACCTCAAAAATTAATCTCTGGTGCAGTACAATATAAAACCAGTTTTAGCAAGCGCCTTACTATTGCCCGTAATCCGTTGTGAAGATGGATCAACTTGCACGTAGCCGCGCGGGATTAGCCGAGCGGTCTCAGGCGCTACAGTCATGGCCTGTGCGGCTGGTCCCGGCGGAGGTTCGAGTCCTCCCTCGGGCATGGGTGTGTGTTTGTCCTTAGGATAATTTAAGTTAACTAGTGTGCAAGCTTAGGGACTGATGACCTTTGCAGTTAAGTCCCATAAGATTTTACACACACACACAACCTGTACGTAAATTCACGTAAGCAATGTAAGGGACACAACAGTATTTAATTGTTTTACCCTAGATTACTGAACCCTCGCAAAATTTGCGATTGCAGTTGGTACCAATTCACGCCTTTCATCAAACTGGTATCGTCAGTGTAGTGTGTAAAACAGGACATTTTGTATTTATTTTGTAGGACATGCCATTGAAGACCTTAAATTGTAATTAACTAGTGAATAATCTGTAAATTATGACGTCCTTTCAATAAAATGTGGAGTAGTAAAATTTACGATGGTTTAGTAACAATCTAACATTCTCCGCCCACCTTAGTGTTTTAAGGTTAAATAAATTCATATTTTCCTGATTAGCAAAAACTTTTGGAGCGCATTTTCGCTAAGCAATATATTAAGGATCACTATCTGAGTTTTAGCTATCGACATTGTCCTCGATTCGTACAAATCGTCCTCTGAAAAGCATTTTCCTGGCACAAACACAGCAAGAATTACTGCTAATGGCAACCTTGGTTTTGGCATTACCACCTTTTACATGCACACATACTAAAAAGTTGCCATTAGTGAGAAGCTGAAATTAGATATATATCTGTTATTGTTTGGTTTATCGTCGAACTGTCAGCTAATATGAATAACGCACGTCACTTTCCACGTTTTACATACAATAACTTTTTCTCACCGACTGCCCTTTACTATTCTTTACATCCCAGGTATACATATGTATTTAGTAAACATATTATACTTTTATTGCATTAAAACACAACGGATTTGTGGCTATAACAATCAATGACAAAGTAAGTTTTAAGACAGCAACTAATATTAATTACATCTTAACAGCAGTCACTCGCGTTAATACAGTGACTTACCATAATTGTTGGTATTGTAAGGTAGAAAAATACTTCAAAAGAAATTTAATTTCATGACTTGGAGAACAAGGGAACGGTTCCTTGCATATCATTGATGAAACCATTCTTTCAGTGTTTACACCAACGGATTTACGTGGATACAGTATAAAACCATTTCATCGACCGTCAGTCACTACTGATATTACTATACTATGTTACTACACGACTGCTTTCTCGGAGAACGAGATAGTTCACCGAAATGGCACAGAATTAGCAAGAAGACACTCTTATTCAGCAATAAGTGATAATTTCAGTTGAAAATCTAATCCCCTCGCCCTCTTAATTATTCTCTGAGAAATGATGAACAGGATGAAAGTAGGTTTTGCTTATAGCTCTTGTGCCGGAGTGCGAGGCTTTCTGCACAGAGTGGCAGATATATTGTCTGGAAACTAGCTTTGTCAATATGAGACAGATTTATTGCGGCTAAAATGGGAGATTGTATTTCGTTCATAGCCTGATAGATGGCCTTGAGCCGGAGCTGTTTTTCCCTCCACGGCAGTTGAGCTCTCCTCGGAGAGCCGCCTGCGCTTCCCGTGCCGGCGGCGGGCTGATTCTGCGAATTCGGTTCGGATCGATCGCATTAATGGCGCCCGCATTAGTGAGATTGATAATCGATAGCTTCATCTAGCAGGAAATGGTCTCGTCAGTTTAATTAGAGCCAGGTGAGAACTACAGCACTGCACTGGCATAGGCTGCCGTTTTCAGTGCCTGCCATGACGTCAGCACAGAGAGCTTTATTTCGAACAAGACGCAGCTCCGCCATCACACTTCAAACTGCACTGTACTTCAAGCATATTCGCTTCTCTGTAGATAAGGAAACTGTACGTCTAAACATATAGCCCTGAACATCACGACTACTTAGATAACAGTGTGATAGTTCACCGTTGACACGCTAAGCAACTGCAGTTCTTTGTGACTTCCTGCATGTCCTTGGTACTTAGCCAGTGCTTACGTACAGGTGTAGATAACTAACTAACGATTAGTGTACTCGCAAATGACGTTTTGTTCCTGTTCTTCGATCCATTCATGATGACTCCAGAGTCACTGCAGTTTTGATTGACGATTTAGTTAAGTCGGATAGAAAACAAGTACATTGGTTTCCTGTAGAGCAAGCAGACAACTTCACGATGCTCTGGTCCGCAATGTTTAACGGCTACAAAATCTTAATCTGCTCCACGCTCACCTTCGTCAATATATCCTGGAGCTCCGTGACTCCAAAATTCTACCACTCCTCTCGGTTCCTTAACCGCGTACACTCTATCTCACCTGCTATATCGATTGATCGCCTCCCAGTCACATCCACAGTCACCGAATTCCCTCCTCTCATTAATATACTCTAAAATCTCCATAGATATTTAAGGAGCGTTCGAGTGAAAAGGTACGAAACGTCATAACAATCAAACCGGTTGTAAGTTGCTTTTGCTGCTCTGGGGTGACATAGTGAGACACGTAGACAATTGAAGCAAACCTCGTTATTTACCCCTGAAAAGTTCAAAGCTGTGCCCTCAGCAGACAAGACGATGCTCACTGTCTTTTTCTACGTCCGAGGTCCGATACTCAGCGAATTCCTTGCGCACGGAAAAACCCCTATCTGTGACGTATAGTGTGAGACACTCCGTAGCTTACGCAAGTCCAGCAAGTGGCCGCTCTGCTCGTTAGGAAAAGTGACCAAAGCAACCGCTTTTCCCAACAATTCATTTTTAATCAATTTCATCCTAACAAGGATTAGTTACATCCATAAATCACTAATTGACTTCTCAATCCTTTTTAAACACAGATACCATCCGCCATTCTATTAATTTTTGATGATTTAAATTAATTACTTAATTAATTAATTATATTTAAAGCTATCTGTTCTACTATATTTGGCCCAATACAAAAATCCAATTGAGAATGGGCCGGTAAGGTTGCTCGGTATTCTTTCAGCTACTAGGCCATCAAATGCCTAACCCTGCCCCAAAGTCAGAAGTATGAATGTGGGACGCTGTTGGAACGGATAATTCGACTGAAGCGGTATAGAATGAAAAGGGGCCTTCTTCTATAATAGCAAGGCAATTTCATGTCCCACGTAAAACGCTGAAAGGAAGAGTCCTAGAAAAGAACAAACATGCAGTGGCCGGTAAAAATATTACATGAAACATACGTAGCGTGTTCAACAAAGAACAAGAACAAGAAATCCTGGGCCAAATTTTTGAAATGGATAAGCGAATTTAGAGGTTTACAGAGAACGATATGTGGGGATTAGCATTCCATTAGGCAGAGTGGAACAAAATGCAGCACCTCTTTAACGAACAGTCCAAAATGGCAAACTAATACAGCAGTTTAATATTAGTCTCAGGAGGCCTACTTCAGTGGCTAGAGGACAAGCTTTTAATAACGTAAGCTAGATCTTTGATATTCTTAGAGCAAGAAAAACAATTCTATCGTCCACATTGTATTTGTAATGTGGATAATATTTGTAGTGTGTAACGGCTCAGTCCAGGGATATGAAAGTGTTTGCACTTAGAGGAAGACGTCAAGGCTTCAGCCGAGAGGGGGTTGTTATCCACTTTCACAATATGTAGGCTCGCGCTGACCAATTTACCCCCGTAAGTTTGGGAAATTGAGCACTACACAAGGCTTCAGAAAAATGCATATAGGCATATTCAGTACATATTTTTTTCACTTGTAATCATTCGAAGTGATACCTTACAGTTATAGATTCAAAATATGTAAGCAGCAAGGTTCTATCAGTAGCTATGGTTTGGAGAAAATTCAATTTCCCTTAGCGTAGTTACGTTCCGCTGCTGACAGACAGGAACTGTCGAATGGCTCAGATGGCTCTAAGCACTATGGGAACTTCTGAGGTCATCAGTCTCCTAGACTTAGAACTACTTATACGTAATTAACCTAAGGACATCACACACATCCATGCCCAAGGCAGGATTCAATCCTGCAACCGTAGCAGCAGCGCGGTTCCGGTCTGAAACGCCGAGAACCGCTCGGCCACATCGGCCGGCAGGAAATGTCGAGCATTGCGAAGTGTGCTTGTAAAAAGTTGCATGAAATCAGAAGTAGGAATCTCTCCTGAGTTCCAAAGTACTACCAAAAGCCCAGCTAGCACAATGAGTGTGCACAGGTAATTAAGAATTGCGTGCAGAGACCGGGCAGCCTCTTGTAGCCCCACGTTTCTGCAGTCAGCGCTAAGTGACACTTGAGACGGTGTAAAGAGCGACAGCACCGGACTGTTCTTGCGATATGCACTTGAGAAATAATTCTCATTAGAAGTCCGTTTTTAGTGTGGTTTGTCAAGTCTGAAAATGTCATAGCACACGAAAAACGGACCTAATAGTGAGAAATTTTCCGAGACGCATCGTGCGAAAAATAAAGAAATATCGTGACTGAGAGAAAATGCTGTTTTGTAATGAACAATGACGTTAAATGCCAGATTATCGACCCTGGCACGCTGAATACACGTCCGAGGCATACAAATTAATGGACGGGAGTTGCGGGACTGGAGTTGGCGTCGCCGTTGGCAGTTAGGCTGTACTCGTGAACTAAATCTGTTCACGGTCATGTACTCTATTCCTGTTGTTTCTTGTGAACAGTGTTCTTGATTTCTTCAGGTTCTCGGTTCTGTCCATATGTTAGCGCAGACTGCAGCGGACGTAGACATATGCATCCTCGGAGTCTTTCGCCTCGCAACGCTTTAATAAAACCTTCTCGGTTTACAAGCCGCAACATTTAGAGTAAAATACTTGAGCTTTCGACAGCTGTCTCCGTTATCGTCATCAGGAGTTGAAACAACCGACTGCTGTGGCTGCACGGTGTTCTGCTTCCAGAGAGGGCCGGAGCGATGCGTGTGCGGAGGATGAGTTGGTCAGTTCCCAGCGGCTCTGAGGAGCCAAATGACGTCAATGGCGCGAGCAGCCGGCGCCACGTTTGAGACTGCCGTTCTCGCGTCCCTACAAGCTTCAAAGCTACGCTTTTTCTTTCGCTCAATGTCCAAGCCCGCACTCATGTCCTACTAAATAAGTACCTCTGGTCTGTATCAAAATTGTTGCTGTTTATTCTAACTTCGGCCGCTTCATTGATAACAGAATCACCAGCATGATGTTTGAACCAAAACTCCGCTTTCTAGGCAATGTTCAGCCACGGTCGACTTCTCAAGTCCCTTTGTTTTGTATGTCGTAAATCCTCTGCACAACGAACAGTGCGAATGGTTCGACCTATGCAATTCTTACCACATTCACTGGGAACACAATACACGCGAAGAACTCCGAAACCTATGCTGCTTTTAGCGGGCCGTAACATATAACATAAAAATGCAGTAAATGAAGCAGGCAAAAAGGAATACAAACGTCTCAAAAATGAGATCGACAGGAAGTGCAAAATGGCTAAACAGGGATGGCTAGAGGACAAATGTAAGGATGTAGAAGCTTATCTCACTAGGGGTAAGATAGATACTGCCTACAGGAAAATTAAAGAGACCTTTGGAGAGAAGAGAACCACGTGTATGAATATCAAGAGCTCAGATGGCAGCCCAGTTCTAAGCAAAGAAGAGAAGGCAGAAAGGTGGAAGGATTATATAGAAGGTTTATACAAGGGCGATGTACTTGAGGACAATATTATGGAAATAGAAGAGGATGTAGATGAAGACGAAATGGGAGATACGATACTGCGTGAAGAGTTTGACAGAGCAGTGAAAGACCTGAGTCGAAACAAGGCCCCCGGAGTAGACAACATTCCATTAGAACTACTGACGGCCTTGGGAGAGCCAGTCATGACAAAACTCTACCAGCTGGTGAGCAAGATGTATGAGACAGGCGAAATACCCTCAGACTTCAAGAAGAATATAATAATTCCAATCCCAAAGAAAGCAGGTGCTGACAGATGTGAAAATTACCGAACTATCAGTTTAATAAGCCACGGCTGCAAAATACTAACGTGAATTCTTTACAGACGAATGGAAAAACTGGTAGATGCAGACCTCGGGGAGGATCAGTTTGGATTCCGTCGAAATGTTGGAACACGTGAGGCAATACTGACCTTACGACTTATCTTAGAAGAAAGATTAAGAAAAGGCAAACCTACGTTTCTAGCATTTGTAGACTTAGAGAAAGCTTTTGACAATGTTGACTGGAATACTCTTTTTCAAATTCTAAAGGTGGCAGGGGTAAAATACAGGGAGCGAAAGGCTATTTATAATTTGTACAGAAACCAGATGGCAGTAATAAGAGTCGAGGGGCATGAAAGGGAAGCAGTGGTTGGGAAAGGAGTGAGACAGGGTTGTAGCCTCTCCCCGATGTTATTCAATCTGTATATTGAGCAAGCAGTAAAGGAAACAAAAGAAAAAATCGGTCTAGATATTAAAATTCATGAAAAAGAAGTAAAAACTTTGAGGTTCGCCGATGACATTGTAATTATGTCAGAGACAGCAAAGGACCTGGAAGAGCATTTGAACGGAATGGACAGTGTCTTGAAAGGAGGATATAAGATGAACATCAACAAAAGCAAAACGAGGATCATGGAATGTAGTCAAATTAAATCGGGTGATGCTGAGGGAATTAGATTAGGAAATGAGACACTTAAAGTAGTAAAGGAGTTTTGCTATTTAGGAAGTAAAATAACTGATGATGGTCGAAGTAGAGAGGATATAAAATGTAGACTGGCAATGGCAAGGAAAGCGTTTCTGAAGAAGAGAAATTTGTTAACATCGAATATAGATTTGTGTATCAGGAAGTCGTTTCTGAAAGTATTTGTTTGGAGTGTAGCCATGTATGGAAGTGAAACATGGACGATAACTAGTTTGGACAAGAAGAGAATAGAAGCTTTCGAAATGTCGTGCTACAGAAGAATACTGAAGATAAGGTGGATAGATCACGTAACTAATGAGGAGGTATTGAATAGGATTGGGGAGAAGAGAAGTTTGTGGCACAACTTGACTAGAAGAAGGGATCGGTTGGTAGGACATGTTTTGAGGCATCAAGGGATCACAAATTTAGCATTGGAGGGCAGCGTGGAGGGTAAAAATCGTAGAGGGAGACCGAGAGATGAGTACACTAAGCAGATTCAGAAGGATGTAGGTTGCAGTAGGTACTGGGAGATGAAGCAGCTTGCACAGGATAGAGTAGCATGGAGAGCTGCATCAAACCAGTCTCAGGACTGAAGACAACAACAACAAACATATCTCTTATCGTGTAGGCGGGCCAGAACATTGGTCTCAGTCCATGTCGCTTCAGTAGGTGCCCTATATTGCTAGCAGTTGCTCCACAGTATGGTTTCACCTCTTCCACCGATTCACGAGACATCTTTCGATGGTCGCTCTACCGAGGTAATTACATTCTCTCCGTTACATACCGACAGGGAACACGTCTACGGTGATGTCGCTTTGTTCCTGCACCTCAGAACTCCACACAGACGCTCCTGACGCTTTTATCCCAGAGTGCGGTTCGCATGCCCTAAGACGTTAATGGGCAGAGCACGCGCCGTGACTACCTGGTCTCACCTCTGCCGACAGGTGGTAACGTGGAGGGAGGGAGGGACGACACGTGGGCGCCCCTGGCGCGGAACCAGCAGGCCGTTCACCTCACCAGCACCACGGGCCAGCGCCCCCCTGGCGCCTACTCTCATTTCGTTCACCCACCAAGCGTGCACAGCTGCAACGCCCTGCAGCTAGTGGAATGGGGACACAGTGACGCAGCTCGAACTAGGAAGCAACCTACCAAGGTATCCTTTATCAGTTTCGCGGTACATCCAAATAAAGACTTGTATCAGCATTACTCATTTTACGTACACTGCTGGCCATTAGAATTGCAACACGTCATAGAAGACCAAATAAGAAAACTTCAGTGATGTGTGTGTACAGTAAGGTTCAATCAATACATGATTACATTTTTACGTTATTTGGAGGTAAACAGGGAGCGAAATTTGTTCTGCAGAGCTCCTACCTCCGGAAGCAACTGTGGTTCCAATCTGGAAGGGATCGAATCGAAATGAGCGTGTCCTGCAGATACGGGTACGATATGCCATTGTGCTCAGTTACACTACTGGTCATTAAAATTGCTACACCACGAAGATGACGTGCTACTGGCGCGAAGTTTAACCGACAGGAAGAAGATGCTGTGGTATGCAAATGATTAGCTTTTCAGAGCATTCACACAAGGTTGGCGCCGGTGGCGACACCTACAACGTGCTGACATTAGGGAAGTTTCCAACCGATTTCTCATACACAAACAGCAGTTGACCGGCGTTGCCTGGTGAAACGTTGTTGTGATACCTCGTGTAAGGAGGAGAAATGCATACCATCACGTTTCCGACTTTAATAAAGATCGGATTGCAGCCTATCGCGATTGCGGTTTATCGTATTTCGACATTGCTGCTCGCGTTGGTCGAGATCCAATGACTTTTAGCAGAATATGGAATCTGTGAGTTCATGAGGGGGTAATACGGAACGCCGTGCTGGATCCCAACGGCCTAGTATCACTGGCAGTCGAGATGACAGGCATCTTATCCACACGGCTGTAACGTCTCGATCCCTGGGTCAACAGATGGGGAGGTTTGCAAGACAACAACCATCTGCACGAACAGTTCGACGACGTTCGCAGCAGCATGGACTATCATCTAGGAGACCATGGCTGCGGTTACCCTTGACGCTGCATCACAGACAGGAGCGCTTGCGATGGTGTACTCAACGACAAACCTGGGTGCACGAATGGAAAAAGGTCATTTTTTCGGATGATTCCACGTTCTGTTTACAGCATCATGATGATCGCATCCGTGTTTGGCGACATCACGGTGAACGCACATTGCAAGCGTGTATTCGTCATCGCCATACTGGCGTATCACCCGGCGTGATGGTATGGGATGCCATTGGTTACACGTCTCGATCGGCTCTTGTTCGCTTTGACGGTACTTTGAACAGTGGACGTTACATTTCAGATGTGTTATGACTCCTGGCTATACCCTTTATTGGATCCCTGCGAAACCCCACATTTCAGCAGGATAATACACGACCACATGTTGCAGGTCCTGTACGGGCCTTTCTGGATACGAAAAATGTTCGACTGCTGCCCTGGCTAGCACATTCACCAGATCTCTCACCAACTGAAAACGTCTGGTCTCAAAACAATATGCCACTCACTACTCTTGATGAACTGTGGTATCGTGTTGAATCTGCATGGGCAGTTGTACCTGTACACGCCATCCAAGCTCTGTTTGACTAAATGCCCAGCCGTATCAAGGCCGTTATTACGGCCAGGGGTGGTTCTTGTGGGTACTGATTTCTCAGGATCTATGCACCCAAAGTGCCTGAAAATGTAGTCACATGTCAGTTCTAGTATAATGTATTTGTCCAGTGAATACACGTTTATTATCTGCATTTCTTCTTGATGTTGCAATTTTAATGGCCAGTAGTGTATGTGCTAGAGTTCATCGACTATAGTAGCTAGTGAGTACTGGCGTGACAGTCTCTCGTCAGCTCATAACCAAATGCTTTCTATGGGTGTGAGAGCTGGAGAACTTGCTATTTACGACAAATTTCAAATACGCCCCATATTTAGGTAGGTCAAAACACCGGCGGCAACATAGGAGGGGCGTTCGATGTGTAATGCACCGCATTTTTTTCTGGAAGCAGGTTGGTTTCATTCAGGATTCCATCCACCATATTCTGGCCTACTACAAAACCCTGTGTTTCAACATCATCTCCTTCCAAAGCGACGGTCTTACGCCACAGTATTGTGTGCGTCTGTATGCCCGCATAACACTACACTACCGGACGAAGTCGGAGCCAGCATCTTGCTCCATCAGTAACCTTCCCACGTACAGCTACCCGCCGAGTGCATCCTTCATTAGGCCAAACAGACAGAAGTCGAAAGGTGTGGCATCTGGGCTGTAGGGTTGATGAGGTACAGTCGTCCAGTGAAGTTTTCTGAGCTCCTCTCTAGTGCCCATATGTGTATGAAGTCCTGTGCTGCCATGGAGAAGGAGAAGTTCGTTTGAATTTTTGTGGCTACGAACATGCTGAAGCCTTTTTTTTAATTTCCTGAGGTTAACACAAATACTCTTCAGAGTTGATAGATGCATAAGGGGGGACATCAAACACACTAATCCCTTCAGAGTCCCACAAGCCCGTAGGCATGATTTTACATGCAGAGGGTGAGGCTTAGAACTTTTTGTTCGGAGGAGAACTCCATGGATTGTCACTTTGTTTCTGGTCAGAAGTGATGAACCCATCTTTCATCGCCTGTGACGATGTTCGACATAAAATTGTCGCCATCAGCCTCGTAACCCACAAGCAGTTCCGCACAGATGGTCCTTCATTGTTCCTTATGGTTTTATCTTACGCGGGGAGGAACCGAGCAGGCACACATGTTCAGGTACCCCCACCACTGGTGGACGAGTGTGCCAGCACTAAAAATAGAGATGCCGGCCTGTGTGGCTGAGCGGTTCTAGGCGCTTCAGTCTGGAACAGCGCGACCGCTACGGTCGCAGGTTCGAATCCTGCCTCGGGCATGGATGTGTGTGATGTCCTTAGGTTAGTTAGGTTTAAGTAGTTCTAATTTCTAGGGGACTGATGTCCTCAGTTGTTGAGTCCCATAGTGCTCAGAGCCATTTTTAACAATAGAGACATCCAATTGAGCAGCGAGGTGTTTGATCGTGATCCAACACTGTGGGAGCTAAACTTTGCGGCCTGCCGGCAGGCGGGAGGTCCGACAGGTTTGCTCGACCTTGTTACGATGATGACAGACCCCTCGTCCAACGACTCGCCATGCTATTGTTCATTGCCAGGTATTCATAGACATTCCGTAAGCACCTATGAATTTCGGCAGTATTGTGGTTTTCCGCCAAAAGAGACTCAATGACAGCTCTCTGCTTCGAAGGCACCTGTGTTACACACGCCACTTTGAACGCTACGTATAGAGCCGCCACCTATTGGAATTTCATGAAACTACAGCGGCTAAAGCGGGAATATTCCACGAGTCCCACAGCAAATACCACATTTTTTCAACAGAAACTGGCCGAGAAAAACATGCGTTGCATTATTTACTGCGCGCCTGTCTGTGGCGCGGCGGGTTAATAATAACTAAAAAATCATAAATAATAAGAAATAATAGACTATTGTTCGCCGTCTTTTACGAGAGCCTGGAAAATATTACTGTGGCCAGCCAGAAAGCGACGAAGAACATACTGGCCATAGTTTCCAGTCTGCAAGTCCACTTTCTTATCCAGCCCACTGAAAGAAATGTTGCTATTCTCTATTTACTCAGCGTGGTCAGGAACTATTACCATAAATGAAGATTTTGAGTTCTAATTGATAGATATATTTGATGATTTTTCACTTGCACAACATCGTAAGATTCATGATGTTAATACTAATAATAAATCTCTCTAACCTAAACAACACTATAAACAGTCAGAGGTGACCTCTACGGTAAGTTCCTGTTAAATGGTCTTTCGTCCTTACTTTTGTTAATCAAAATACGTGCTCGCCACAAGAGTCGAAAATAATTGCACCACTTGCCGCGCGGGTTTGTTAACATTACAGGCGGCACACTAACAGCTTCTTCTGCGAAATCTAGCCGATCGTGGACGGTGTACCGTCCTCGCGATTGCAATTCCTAGTTGTACCGAAAACATGAGTTTAGTTGAGGTCTGACTGTGACGTCATCCAAGGCATCGTCTACTCCGGCGTTTACTGACGTGGACGGTACAGTAGCTGGGTGCGAATTGAAGTATTTTCAAAAATCTGAACGATCCAGGACGGTGTACAGTCCTCGCGAGTTCACTTTCTCATTATACTGAAAATATTCGTTTAGTAACAGCCTGTCTGTGACGTCATCCGAGGCAGCACGTACTCCGGTGTTTGACTGACGCAGATCGTACGGTAGCTGGATGCGAAGTGAAGTGAAGTCTTGCTTTTAAAATTTAAAAAATTGGAGCCTCTCCAGGCCCACACCGGCATGATGACCAACTCAAAGGTCTACTCCCATCTCTGCATAAGGGTTAGTTTTCACTAAAGGGAGGTATCGCAGGATGTGGGTACTGCGATGTTTGCGTATATCTGGTAAGGTCAACCATTAATACGCGCTAATCTGGAGATAGATTGGGTCGAAATTCGAACGAAAGGTAGCGGTTTGAAGGTCTGAGTGCTATCTGTATTCGTGAATTAGTGTTCGGCGCTTTCCAATTTTGCGCAAGGATGGCTGTGTCATCCGCGTAGATGGCTAACGTCGTGTTTTGTGTTGCTGGGAAGTCGGTAGTGTACAGGTTGAACAAGATGGGCCCTAGGATGCTTCCCTGGGGTACTTCAGCTTGGATACCGTGTTGTGCCGATTGTTTGCCCTGCATGTCAGTATTGAAACATATGTTAGTGAGATATGAGTGTATGAGAGGTACAAGTCCGCCCTGGAAACCAGCATCGCTTAGTTTATGTATAAGGCCGTTGTGTTAAAAACGGTCTAAAGCTTTTTCGATGTCCAGGAACACGACCCCTGTGGCTTTGTTCATGTTGTAGTCGTGTGTTATATGTTCGACTACGCGGAGGAGTTGTTTTGTTGTTCAGCTGTGATTTCTAAAGCCGAATTGCTCCGGTCTTAGGGTGTCATTGGCGATGTAGTGCCTAATGATGCGTTTTAATCTCACCTTCTCAACAATTTTGCTGAGCGAGCACAGCAGACTGATGGGTCGGTAATTTTGTGGGAGGGAGTGGTTTTTCCCTGACGTCCTGAACATCAGGACCTTGTCCGCCTTCCAAAAGTCAGGGAAGTGTTGAAGTCTTGCCTCTCAAGCCGTATTTATATACTGGCGGAGCGGACGGCCAAGGGAACACCTCCTCTGATCCGTTCTATGTCCCGGTATTAGCTTCTAAACGGTCGCTTTTTCGGACACGCAATATTTTATAACACTGATGTTATCAATTTGGAATTTTCGTAATTTTTTGTACGAATGTAGTAAAGTTGGTTAAAATCACAGAAAAAGTTTTAGATCGCCTGCATTTAAACTTTACCATTTAGAATTTTCAGAACGAAACTGACAGTGGAACATGACCGCTGAACAACTTTAAGAGACTTTTTTGTTATTATTTACATCCAGGACTTGAAACCTGTTATAGCTCTATTATTTAAAAGGTTTCATCACGTGCTGTAATCAGAACTTTCTAGAATGAATATAACAGATACTTAATCTCCTAGAAATAAGGACGCTTTTGTTCTAAATTTAGTTTTCAGTAAATAACTCGACAATTACTAAGGTAGCTTAATGGGGTCACGTAGTTACTATTTTTAAGTTGAACTGAAGCTTCATACAAATTTTCATATTTCTAAGTCTAATATTTAACACCTTAAATTTTTCTTAAAAACGTGGATTCTGACCAAAATAAAGCTTCAATCACATTGAGAGTTGTACCAGTTAATTTTGGGATACATCTGCACATTATGACCAATTTCTGGCTTCTTAGCTTTATTATTTAGCACCCCTTCTTTTTTTCTTCAAACGATGTATTTAGGGAAAGATATTCATGTGATCAATCTGAGATTTGGCAGTTTAAACGTTAATACACTGAAGCATATGTTGGCAAAGTGTGGAAAAGCGACTTTAAGTTTTAATTTCATTCTTAAACCATGGTGAAATACTTGTGTGCTACGCACAGACGCGTTGTAGTGGCGTGGGTATCCGAACCAAAAGCGGCCGTCGCGTGTATCTAATGGCATTCCATACGATCACGGCAATTGTCGGGCTGATGTTGACGAATGCAACACGGTAACATTCGTTCTCCAAGCAACATCCAATCACGGATAAGTCTATGCGCAACAGTACGCAGAAACGTGGCTCGCGTGAAAAGACGTCGCGATGTCGCACGTCTGTCCTCAGTTGTGTCATTGGGCGCAACCTTGTCGGCGTGCTTCACTGCTGTCGCTTCAAGGCAGGCCGCAACAATGGTCGCCAATCCGAAAGTCGACGGTACTCCCGACTTCTTAACGCTGGCGGTGTGGAGACGTGTCTTGCTGCAAAGCCGTCCAAGGTACGTGGTGTGGTTTACAGGCTGGGACAAATAAAATTGGCCTGGAGAACAGGGTTCCAGGGACAAGCGAACACAGCAGTCTGTCTATAGTACATGTTGAAAGAGACCACCATTCATATCTTCGCACTTTTGGCCCCTGGTCAGCAAGTTTATGTAGGCGGATCGAAGCTAGACTGCTGGAATTGCTGCAACCTCATCCGAAATGTTCTGCTGAAGTTCTTTAAGACTATGAGGGTTGTTGCGATACGCCTTAGCCTTGAAGGCTCCTCACACAAAGTAATCGCACACTGACGGATCAGGTAACCTGGGTGGCCATCTAGGGCTGCAACCGACTGACCTATGCTGACAACTCTGTCAGTTGTGAAAACCGTGTATATGGTTGGTTGATTGATTTGTGAGAGAGGACCAAACAGTGAGGTCATCAGGCCCATCGGATTAGGGAAGGATGGGGAAGAAAGTCGGCCGTGCCATTTCAAACGAACCATCCTAGCATTTGCCTGAAATGATTTATGGAAATCACAGAAAACCTTAATCAGAATGGGAGGACACCGGTTTGAACCGTCGTCCTCCCGAATGCGAGTCCAGTGTGCTAACTAGATTGGTAAGATTTTGTATGTGTGCTCCAAGGTTCGTCCGGATGTATGGGCAGTTGCTCTATCGTTTTCAAAGTAGAGAAAATTCTTTTCCTTCTCCGTTAATACATTCACGTGCAATCGTATCCACTCGTGCGGGCCACTTCTAATTGCTCCACCCTGTACCATTCGGCACAGCCGTGACAACGATATGTCTGTCGCATCCGGCGCTACTCACGTGAGTCCGTGTACGTTATACATGGCGCTGAGTACGGCTCTACCGAACCCATCGATTCCATACTCGCATGACAGTTTCAGGACCCCGTCTTACATGAGCAGCAAGGTCGCGGAAGTCTCGGTTAGCTACGATCTTGCCTCCGGTGAAGTGCGTCACGTGCTGGTAGACATTTCTGCATCTTACACGAGGCATAAAATTATTTGTTACAGACCATCATCACTCAAATGCAGTCTATATAAATAAAAGTGTAAATGTACGTTTGTTCAAAATCGTGTGTCACCGAAAGTTCTTGACCGATTCCTTTGAAATTTTGATACGACGTTGCGTTCTAATACAGGCGTGTTTTAGGTGCCTATTTCTTCCCGTCAGATCACCGAAGTTAAGCGCTGTCGGGCTGTGGTAGCTCTTGCATGGGTGACCATCGGGTCTGCCGAGCGCTGTTGGAAAGCGAGCTGCACTCAGCCCTTGTGAGGCAATCTGAAGAGCTACTTGATTGACAAGTAGCGGCTTCGGTCTCAGAAACTGACATACGACCGGAAGAGCGGTGTGCTAACCATATGCCACTCCATATCATCGTCCAGTGACGCCTATGGGCTAAGCATGACACATCGGCCGGTCTGTACCGCTGGGCACGGCCTGTTCGGGAGTAGTTTTAGTTTTAAACAAGGCTCAAGGTCAAAGATAGTGGATAAGAAGAGATGGAGAGATTGGTGGAAGGAACATAGAAAACGGGAAGGATGAGATGAAAGATCAGAGGCAGGAGGAGATGGTGAAAGAGGTGGGGGGGGGAGAAGATGGATAGAGAAAGAGCGGAGGAGGTGACGGACACAGAGAAGGGGAGAGACAGGGGCAGGAGAAGATGGAGGAGGTGCAGGAGAGGGAGAGAGAGGGGGAGAAGAAGACGGACAGAGAGCTGGGGAAGGAGGAGAAAATGAACAGAAGCACAATAGAGAAGGAAATTAGGTCGTATACCCAGTGCCCATAGAGATTAGAAAGGTCTGCCTTCTATTTTCTTTTTTTTTTTTTCATTTTAAGCACACAACCCCAAAAAAGGGTGGCTGGATACACCTAGCTTCTAAATAAGAAATTCTTTGCATATTTTTTCCTTGTTTACATAATCTGGAAGACGTTATATCTGTCTGCTTTGTGTAGTTGAACTGAAATTCTATTCAATTTCATATCGACTTATTTGCCTCCACTTGCGATTTGCGGTTTTTCGCATAGAGATGGTCTGCCACTTTATTCTTCGACATTCAGACTTGCTTGACTACACTGCAAGCGTATGCACCACCCAGCCGCCGTGCCGTGTAGTGGTGCGGTATTGCCGTTCACCTCCGTCAACTCAGCATGAAGTGATGTAGCGTTGTTCCCCTTCAAATTCAGAGACTATATCATTGCACGACACTCAACTTTATAAGTGGGTTACGTCATTTTAGCTCCTCTAGCGCCGTGTTACAGTACTGTGACGCAAGTGTTTCAATGTGTTCCCGGAGTACATGCAGGGAGTACCTGCAAACAGACAAAAATATTAATTACACAACTTTATTTTTATCGAATTGATAATTAAAACTTTATGACTACGATCGTAAGATGTGCTGAAAGCACTGCGCTCCACCGCTCTACTATCAGCATCCTGCGACGTCACCTTTGATTCGCAGTCGCTGTTCCACACTGCTCTCAACAGCACTACGAAGCTTTCACCAATATTTGTGTCGTCTCTGCTGTCGCTCTGGGAGCATGGTGACAGCAGGCGGCAGCGCCTCTGTTTGCCCGGCGCTGCACGCAGCCCCCTCTCGCCCCACGGCTGTTGACACGCACCTCCGGCTCCGCGCACGCTGACAGCCTCGGCCGCAGCCACCGCCCCCAGCAGCGGCGCTTGACTCGGCCGCCCCTCAGCCCACCGCGGCCAGACTCTCTCTCCGTTGCGCGCCGTCTGTCTCCCCCAGCTGCACCGACAGATCGATATGGCGGCCGCTCTCCGCAGACGGAAATTACTCCCCTGGCCCACAGACGGCAGCCGCGCCAATATACCTCTCTACTCTCTACCGTACGTACGCTCCGGGGCCCCGTCCCGTCCCGTGCCTGCTTTTCGGGCGGCGCGTCGGCTGCATACAGAATCAGCCAGCGGCGAGGTACTTGGGAGTTACACTACATTGGACTCACACAAGTGCCCAGAAAGACGAATGTTTGTTCTCGGTCTGGAAACCCACTTACGCGACTGGTCGGTCATCCATGACTTTCAAGCCGCGACTCGTTACATCTACATTGCCCAAGCTAATTTGCGATTTCCGGCAGAGGGTACTTCTGGTACCATTAACAGCTGCGTCGTCCTTGTTCCACTCGCGAGTGGAATATGGGAAGACGACTGTCGATATACCGGGTGATTCAGAAAGGACAGATTTCGCTTGTTTGTTACAGACAAACTACGAAAGATAGAAACACATAGAGTATGTCACTGGACAGAGAGAGGCTCAATATTCTGACAAAACTGTACGGTTGTTTGGTTCTAACAACATGGAGACTACACTACAAGAAAAATTGTGATGCAAAAAGACACGGCCAGAGCTGCAACTAAAATGTACGTTTATTTAGTCGATGGCACGTTTCAGGCTATACCCATTCTCAAACCAACATACGTACAAATCATTTTTCCTTTACTGTTATTTCATCGTGCCGCCTCATATGGGTAGGGGGTGGGCTGTCAGCGAATAGAATTTTCTGCTCTTCAGCCACTCGAGAGTAAAATATTTTAGCACAAAAGCTGGAAATTGTGGTTGACAAAAAGAAACGTTAAAAAAAAAATAAAATAAAAGGCAGATCGTCTGTTATATTGCAAGGGGCCGGGGCTATCAGTGTATTTAACACAAAATTCTTCTAGAAATTTCATATGGAAATGATGCTCTAAGCTCCCCCTTTCCTAACACCAACTTTTGCTGTTGCACATGGATTAAAAGGACCGCGAACTGACTGGGTTCTCAATACTAGCCTTGTAATTACCATACTCGGCTACACTTCAGCAAATCGAATTACTCAGAGTAAGATACAAATGTAAGAGGGGGCAAGACACTGTGTGCATCGTAAAGGCATGCCACCTCTCAATATAATTTAAAATATAAAATGTTGATTAGAGACACAGCTGAATGGAAAATAAGTGTCGCACACGAATTTATAAAAACAGGAAGGCAGTTGTAAAAGATAAAACGGAGAGGCTGATGTGTTGACTGATTAAAATACATAGATGAGTGGATGTAGACTGTCAGGGATAAAGGCATCAAGGGAACATAGCATCTAAAAATAATATGTCGGAGGATATTTGTGTAGCCGGCCGCGGCTAGGCGGCTAGGCGCTCAGTCCGGAACCGCGCGACTGCTACGGTCGCAGGTTCGAATCCTGCCTTGGGCATGGATGTATGTGATGTCCTTAGGTTAGTTAGGTTTAAGTAGTTCTAAGTTCTAGGAGACTGATGACCACAGATGTTAAGTCCCATAGTGCTCAGAGACAGGGGACTGATGACCACAGATGTTAAGTCCCATAGTGCTCAGAGACATTTGAACCATTTTTTGATATTTGTGTGAGTGGATGTTTGGCGGAGGGATGGGGAAAGAGTGGACAGGGATGCTGTTTGAATCAAAACTTGGAAAGTGGGTGGAGAGGATTGGAGAGGAAAGGATTCCTCACAAGGGAGGGTGGTATAGGTCGCCTTGAGTTGGTAGGACGAGCGGATTTCACGACGCACAAAAGTCAAAATTATCAAACATTCAAACTCAAGTTTACATTAAATATGTGTCCAAAACATAATTGGATAGCACATTTTAATGAGTATGTACCAATGTTTGCCAAATAAAATTTCAGTCCAAAACATCAATAAACAAATTGGGAACACATTTGTATACAATTTGTCCAGAAACATAAGTAATAACCGTCCTTTTCAGGATCATCCAACTAGAGACGAGAAACACCTAGTTCGTATTATGCAGCTTAATATTGAAGGCATAAGCTCTGCCAAATGTATCTACAGAAACAGCTGCATGAACTTAACATTGGTGTTGTCAACATTCAAGAAACTCAACTAATGTTCGTTAACGAATGATTCTGGTCAAGATGTGACCGACTAGGAAACCTTAGAAAGATGGCGCCCTCTTCGGGCCGTGATCATTTTGTTTCGGGAAATGTCGTTACAATAGTAATTCACAATCTTAAAAACAAGCAATGCGCAAAACAATTACATAACATACGTGGCACATACATATGTTATGTAAGTCTGATTAGCTACACAAATAAAATACAGTGTAATACTAAGAGCCAGAGAGGTTAAGATTTACATGCCACAAAGCATGAATATGTCAATACACATATGTACCTACTTTATTTACTGTTATTTTGGGCGAACATTGTACGTGGCAAACACTGGTACGTACTGGCTGTGTAATGCTATCCATTTATGCTTTGTGCTCGCATTTAATGTAAACTTGTGTTTGGATGTATTGCACTTTTGACTTTTGTACTTAGATCGGTTTGAGAGTGGGTATACACCGGTACCGGTAACCGACTAAATAAACATCCGTTTTACTTGCAGCTTTGGCTGTCCCTTTTTTAATCACAATCCAAATTGAGTTGCTTTCCTACAGTACCCAGCACGCTGGAGTTAAACAAGAGAAATCTTTTCTGCTTTCGAATTTGCGCAAAGTGAATCCATTGTTCAAATGCAACGCGCTTTTCCGCCATAGATTCAGCAAGAAGCCGCCTCTGCATAAGCAGGTTTATGACTGGTATACAAAATTCATGGGACTTGGTTGCATATTCACACGGAACCCTGGAAAATGTGCAAAATGGGCAGGCCAGGAAATTCAACTTTCTCAAACAACGGAGCGGCGTATTCTAAAACGGTGCTTGCGTATAGAGCTTTACAAGTTGCAGTTACTGCAGCAATTGCGTCCCAGCGGCCGTAACAGAAGGTACGAATTTTCTATCTCAGTTCCCCTGGACGTGGCAGGGGACTCTTTTTGCTAACAACTCATCTGTTCGGACGTACTGAAGCTAGATCTATCAGATAAAGTAAGGCGCCATAATGTAAGAACTTTGGGGGTCACAAAATCCTGGCGTCGTCGTCGAACATGAAAGTGACTCTCCGAAACTGAATGTGTTTTGTGCCGTTTCAATTCACAAAGTTTATGGACCTTTCCTTTTCGCGGAAGAAGCTGTGACAGGAGTGTCATAACTGGACATGGTTCAAAATTAGCTGTTTGTCAACTTCACAAAGATTCCAATGATTTCATTTTTATGTGCGACAGAGCTCAGAAATTGAATTATTGATGCTGTCGATTCAATAAACAGGGACGTGTTGATTCCTGTGTCGAATGAAACGGACTACTGTTTCGGTGTTTCTCGAGAAACATATGGTGCCCATATTGAGTGTATGGTATTGTGTTTGTGCGAACATAAAACTTCGAACAATCCTCTATCCAGTGACCTTCGCTATGTGCTTCCATCTTTCATAGTTTGTCTGTCATAAAGAACTGACATCTGTTCTTTTTTTTTAAATCACAATGTACATCATCTGATCAATAGTATCTAGATAGCTATTGGTGGACATTAATATAGGGTATCCATCCGACTTCAGCTACCCCGAGATGATTTTTAAAGAGGTGTGGAGAAATGGCGTCCCATTCTTCCTCTACAGCTGAAACAAGAGAAGGTAGAATCCTAGGGTCTGGAGCGAAGTCAACATTCTAACTTGTCCCAAATGTGTTTATTGTGTTTAGATCGGGATTCTGGGCATGTCAATCCATTTCAGGAATGTTGTTGTCCACATACCATTACGTCATAGAGGTTGTTTTATGACAGCATGCATTGTCGTAATGATACAATAATCGTCTACGAACTGTTCCTCTACAGTGCACAGCACGCAATGCCGTAAATTTCTTAAGTGCAGTGTGGGGACCACACCATAACCACGAAAAACACCCACATACCGTAACACCATATCCTCCATACTTCAGTGTAGGCACTACACAAGATGGCTTATGATGACAGGTAACCCTTTCGTCGGATAGCCACGGGGAAGAGCACTTTGCAGTGGTAACACTGAGGAACTCACTGGTCATTCCTTACGCTGATTTCATCAGTTTTTTTTACAACTACCTTCCGCAATGCTCGACGGTCCTGCCGGTCAGTACCTGAGGCCTGCCTGGACATGCTGTAGCTCTAGTTGTCTTTCGCGTTTCCACTTCACAATCATATCACCAACAGATTTGTGCAGCTTTAGAAGGAGTGAAATGTCCCTCACGATTTTACTACGCGGGTGACATCCAGTTACTAGCCTATGTTCGAAGTCACTATGTTCTGACCGATACGTTGTGCTGTCACTGCTTCTCTTTTGACGACAATACACTCCTCCCCCCCTCCTTTTATACTGGCAAGTCCGCCTCTCGTGATATCTAGTGGTCGATTCTGCATTACATTAGGTGTGACCGGATACTTTATATCAGACAGTGCAGATTTCTATAAGCTCTAATTTCTCTGATTTTTCCCATCTGGAGAATTTCGTAAGAAATATGTAGGGGGGGGGGGGATATATGTTTTCCAACTCTTCGCTGTACGTATACACTTACGCGACACGTCATGCCTCTTACACAGCGTTTGCCACTGGACTATGTTGAGCATCTTAGCAATGCTCTCTCGTAAACTGAATGATCGCGTGAAGATGCGTGTCCAGAACTTGTGATGGTATCCTTCTGTGTGGTGAACGGAAGATTGATAGTTTCCTCACATTTCCTGAAATGGAAGCTAATTGTAGGATCGACGAATGTGTTTTCAATGCGTCGGGTTTGTAGGTTCAAATTTATCATCCTCTCTTGCGATATAATTCAAAATGGTTGAAATGGCTCTAAGCACTATGGGACTTAACATATGACGTTATCAATCCCCTAGACTTAGAACTACTTGAACCTAAATAACCTAAGGACATCACACACATCCATGCCCGAGGCAGGATTCGAACCTGCGACCGCAGCAGCAACGCGGTTCCGAACTGAAGCGCCTAGAACCGCTCGTCGACACCGGACGGAGCGATATAATTGATTTGTTTTACTAGAAGTTGTGAATAGAGAATATGGAATATTGTTACTCTATTTGAGAAATGTGTGTTAAATGTATCGAGCACCCTTGTGCGTTTTTTAACGTCTGCATTGTTTTGGAAAGGAGGATATAACTTGAAAATCAACGAAAGCAAAAGGAGGATAACGGAATGTACTTGAATTAAATCAGGTGATGCTGAGAGATTTAGATTAGGAAATGTGACACTTAAAGTAGTAGATGATTCGGGAAGTAAAATAACTTATAATGGTCGAAGTAGAGAGGATATAAAACGTTGACTGGCAATGGCAAGGAAAGCTTTTCTGAAGAGCAGAAATTTAACATCAGGTATAGATTTAAGAATCAGGAAGACCTTTCTCAAATAATTTGTATGGTCTGTAGCCATGAATGGAAGTGAAACATGGACGATAAATAGTTTAGACAAGAAGAGAATAGATGCTTTAGAAATGTGGTGCTCCAGAAGAATGCTGAAGATTAGATGGATAGATCACGTAACTAACGAACAAGTACTGAAAAAAATTAGGGAGAAGAGGAATTTGTGGCACAACTTGACTAGGAGAAGGGGTCTGTTGGTAAGACACGTTGGGAGGCATCAAGGGATCACCAATTTAGTACTGGAGGGAAGCGTGGAGGGTAAAAATCTCAGAGGAGACTAAGAGATGAGTACACTAAACAAATTCAAAATGATGTATTTTGCAACAGTTACTCGGAGATGAAGAGGCTTGGACAGGATAGAGTAGCATCGAGAACTGCATCAAACCAGTCTTTGGACTGACGACCACAACAGCAACAACAACATATACCCTAAAGAGCCAAAGAAACTGGTACACCTACCTAATATCAGAAGTGCCGCAACACGACGTGGCATGAACTCTACTAACGTCTGAAGTAGTGCTGGAGAGAATTAACACCATGAATCCTGCAGGACTGTCCTTAAATCCGTAAAAGGACGAGGGGTGGAGATCTCTTCTGAGCAGCACTTTGCAAGGTATCCCAGATACACTCAATAATGTTCATGTCTGGGGAGTTTGGTGGCCAGCAGAAGTGCTTAAACTCAGAAAAGTGTTCCTGGAGCCACTCCGTAGCAATTATGGACGTGTGGGGTGTCGCATTGTCCTGCTGGAATTTCCCAAGTCCGTCGGAATGCACAACGGACATGAATGGATGCGGGTGACCAGACAGGATTCTTACGTATGTGTAACCTGTCAGAGACATATCAGGGGTCCCACATCACTCCTACTGCACACGCCCCACACCATTGCAGAGACTCCATCAACTTTAACAGTCCCCTGCTGACATGCAGGGCCCATGGATTCATGAGGTTGTCCGCATACCCGTACACGTCCATCCGCTCAATGGAATTGGAAACGAGACTCGTCCGACCAGGCAACATGTTTCGAGTCTTCAACAGTCCAGTGTCGGTGTTGACGGGCCCAGGCGAGGCGTGAGGCTTTGTGTCACGCAGTCATCAAAGGTGCACGAGTAGGCCTTTGGCTCCGAATCCCGTGTCGCTGGTGTTTCGCTGAATATTTTGGAACCTGGCACATGTTGATGTTCGAGCATTGATAGGATACAATGAGATTGACAGCAGATATCGAAAAGAAAAGCGTAGAAGTAACAACTTTCCGCTATACAATCCCTGAACAATATACGAAGGACTAAGAGCTATAAACAGAATAAACTGACAGACATCCAAAACGTAAATGACTACACCGCTAACCACAGAAAGAAAGATTGAAGAGACTTGGGTAAGTATAGCAGTATATCTTGGTCCGAAAATACCACGTAACTCATGGCCAATCGGCAGTTGTATTTTTTTACAGTACGAAGCCGTTTGTTAACAGTCACCCAAAGCTCTGAGCAGAAACTTACATCGATTACGAGGCTCTCGCCTGCCTGGACACTGTTCCTGATACAGACATAGTGCGGACTGCATAAAACGATTCGCTCGGAGTAGCTGCACAACCGTGTACAATATTTGGACAGGTTCTTGTTTGATGTCTAAATATCTAGTTATTCCTACAGTAGGTGTGTGCGTGTGTGTGTGTGTGTGTGTGTGTGTGTGTGTGTGTGTGTGTAGGTGTGTGTGTGTGACTTTTTCATTATACATTCGCCGTCAGATCGCGTTTCTAAGTTGTTTTCTTTTGGCCGCCCGCGGTGGTCTAGCGGTTCTAGGCGCGCAGTCAGGAACCGCGCGACTGGTACGGTCGCAGGTTCGAATCCTGCTCGGGCATGGATGTGTGTGATGTCCTTAGGTTAGTTAGGTTTAAGTAGTTCAAAGTTCTAGGGGACTGATGACCGGAGTAGTTAAGTCCCATAGTGCTCAGAGCCATTTGAACCATTTTTTTGTTTTCTTTGGCGTAACTATTCATACATTAGTGCATAATATAATAGTTCAGGGTTTTACTTGGCTGCTCATGGTATTAGTTCATTTTCAGTACACGACACATCACTTACAAGATACTGATCTGAAATTATTTCCTTACAGGAATAAATCTGGTATGTAGTCAACGATTTTATTAGAGCTAGAAAATAAAGTAGTAAACTGGTCACAGAAGGTATTTTTAACGTATGCCAATAACTGTAGATTCATATCAATAACTAAAAATATGAAACAGGAAAAAATCATATTAACCGAGGTATACTATTGGATATCATTTATGAACAGAGACAACCAAAAGTGAAAAGCGGAAACGAATTTAAATATATTCGTATTGGCTAGCATCAATAACTCTACTTAGAAAACTTAAGTCCAGCCCCAGCCCTGCATGAATGTAAGAAAGGCGAGTTTAATTTACGAAAATTTCAACTTTTGATTCGCTAAAAATACGATTTTCTCTGTTAGTAAGTAGTGAAGAGGAGTAAAAGAGGGTGCACGATTTTCTTTGTCTCTCGTCTAGGCTTCTGAGCTGTGATAGCGCACAACAGTGCTCAACCTTTAGTACGGATTCGAGCCTTACTAACGTCCCAAGTTCAGTTCTTGTATCGCTCTCTTGTTTAGTTTTAGGAAACCAATCGAAGAACACGTTTGGCAATACCGTCTATGGCGGCCCGCTTGAATTTGTGCGCGCAGCAGTTTGATTGGCTAAATTGAAAACGCCGCAACGTATCGAATTTTTTTCTTTAACGGTTATTCCACATCACAACCTACCCTACAACACCTTTGCAAGATTCTCAGACCGTTTCTGACCACAATGTACAGGTGAAATAAATCTTCGAATTAGCTCGTCCTTCCTCCAGGGACTGATTATAAACTTAACAGAGTAATGTGCGACATAAAATCGGCATTACAAACACGTATGACGTATCATACATGGCAGAGTTTGTGAAACGGCCCTAATTGAGCCCATCTACTGTTAAAATATTTCCGCATTCTTCGAATACCACTCTAACACAAGGTATATAACGGTTTAATGTGTCAAACTTCTTAGCCTCCACGTTCCAGGTATGTATCCAACAATAGCGCATACGGCGAAATTGACAGAAAAAGGATCGAGTGCTCTGTTCCAGCACTGTTCTGTAATGGATGGCTTGTGGCTTGAGTTTAGATCCGCGAAAATGTACAGAAACTGTCCCGTAGGAGACCGCATAGTTTGCCGTGAACAATATGACAACCAGAGTTATGCAGCGACTGTCAACGTAGTATTTCAGATTGTACATCTGCATCTACTTGATTACTCTGCTGTTCACAATAACGTGCCTGGTAGAGGGTTCAATGAACCACCTCTCTACCGTTCCACTCTCGAACGGCACGCCGGAAAAACGAACACTTAATTTTTTTCTGTGCGAGCCCTGATTTCTCTTATTTTATCGTGATGATTATTTCTCCCTATGTTGGTGGTGCCAACAGAAGGTTTTCGCAATGGAAGGAGAAAACTGGTGATGGAAATTTTGTGAGAAGATCCCGTCGCAACGAAAACCGCCTTTGTTTTAATGATTGCCACGTTCCTCTAGAATTACCTCTGTTCAGTGCAGGGGAATCATGGAGAGTCATTCATAGAACTGGATGAGTATTCTGTAATGAATAAAATGTCTACTCCGGAATTCAGGAGGAGGAGGCCTCTCCCGCCGCCTTGTGAAAGCTAATCGTGGTTTTACAACCAGTTGACAGTAAATTAAACTAATTCTAAAAGTTACTACCCGACTGTTTATACTTACGAATGCAAATATGACGAATTGCAGTTTGTAAATAACACATTCAGCCATTTCTCAAACATATCAGCCGATCCTTTACGACGAAATGCTACGTATCGTTAACATAAGGAATTGTTAATTGGTATCCGTTCACGTCCTCTGACACAAAATTGCTATGCCAATATAACAAAATTTAGAGACTTGCCACAATAAATTAATCTCTTCGTCTGTTAAAGTTTGCCGGCCGCTATGGAAGAGCGGTTCTAGGCTCTTTAGTCCGGAACCGCGTGACCGTTGCGGTCGCAGGTTCGAATCCTGCCTCGGACATGGATGTGTAAGATGTCCTTACGTTAGTTAGGTTTAAGTAGTTCTAACTTTTAAATGTTAAGTCCCATAGTGCTAAGAGCCATTTGAACCATTTTATTTGTTAAACTTTAAAAACCCAAAATCGTAATAATTAGCTGTATTGCACGTAAAAGTATTACAAACTGATAAATATGAGTTGCACTAAAAGCAAAATACAATGATCAACTTGAGCAGCTGCATCAGTATTCTCTTCCATTTGTGCTCAAATTTAAGAGCATAGTCCGCCTTACTCAGAACAATAGATTTCTGTCACAGCTTCGCCAGTGAGTTTTCTAACCCGCCAATACGGAATACTGTTGAAATATTTATTTTTATATTTTCCTTTTATCTACTCCATATGTCATTCTCTGGCTAAATGAGTATTTTTTCACTTCGTAAAATAAAGTAATTACCCTGTGCGTCGGGCAATGCAAAAAGAGGCAAGTACAGTTGCGAAGAAACATAAATACAGAGGGACTAAATTTCAAATTTCCGACAGTGCCACAGATGTACTGTGCTTCTATTTCGACTTTTTGTCTCACGTCCCGTACTAACAACGCCACTGCGGTCACTGACCAACCGAGGCATCTATTTCTTACGGCGCAGTGAAGTTAATCTCAATTCCTTCCGCTAGTGCTCCAGACGTTTCTTCTCTCCCTTCAACTACTGAGGAAGCTGCTCAGCGATTTCTATTACGGCGATGTCGGGGCCAGTGGGGAGAGAGTACTTCATTCCACCCAGCAAAATTGTTTTCCGTGCCCCGAATTCCACCGACCGCTGATTCAGACGTATTTCCTTCATTAAAAAGTTATGTAATTACTTGGCCGAGTTTCTCACTGAGAGGATTAACTCGTTTCGGAAGCGGACTTCATAACCTATAAGAAGCTCGCTACATTTTAAACGCACAGAACTCAGTCGAGGCCGCAATTATTTTAGGAGAAGGAAGGCAGTGGGGTTTGTCAGTGCTTATACGGTCAATCCTCCAACCGTACAGGGATTGTGTTGTAAGAGGTTTACTTGAAATGAATCCGACTGCATTTCGCTGTGCTGTTTGGGAAAAATAGGCAATGCTTTCAGTAGCTGTAAGCTAATCTGATGAACACGAAGCTCGAAAGAGTTATATCAATTAAAAAAAACCTTAACAGCAAACAATTATATTTATCCTTACGTTTGAATAAAAGGATGTAGCGCGTTCGACGACAGTGAAATCGGGGTCATGTTTTTAGCCTTGTTTGAAATGATAGCGGCTGCTGGGTGACATTGGGCGTTTCCAGAATCGTCCGTTGTCGGCTTCACTGTGATGATCGTACCCTTAACTATGAGCCTCCAGTGCAAACTTTGGCTTCTCTATATCGACGCCTCGTTCAGTCCCACATCCTTCGCGAGGAAGGCTTGACTGCAGTATTAAGTGGCTCCTCGTTATTGAAATACATGAAGACAACAGTGTTCCATAAACTGGGAGAGGGGAAGGAGATACTCCAAAGACGAGAAGGAGAATATGCAATTAGAAATATTTATCGCTAGACTTCACGAAAAATATAATCAGTGGTGAAGAACATCCGCACGTGTAATTTGTTTCACCATTATAATTGCTGATAGCATGAAGCCTAACAAGTTAAAGAGGTACCTCAAAACCAAACATCCTGATTTAAAGGGAAAACAAAAAAAGTTTGTCAGGAACCTAAATGTTTGATGTCTACCCAGAAGAACTTTGCCAAAGCAACGAACGTGACTGCTGTCGCGGTTTTAGCCTCTTACAAGATTTGCAGCAGGATTTCCAAATGCAAGAAACCAAACACAGTTGCAGGAATTCCGGTTTTACCAGCAGCGGCTGATACACATCAAAAATGTTTGGTAACTCATTTGCTCAACAACTGAAAGATATTCCTGTCTCTACTGATACAGTGCGTCGATGAATTTTAGACATTTCTGACTACTTACTCGAACAGTTAATCGATAAATTGCGTGACAACTGTTTTGCACTTGAAGTGGACGATGCGACTGATATTCATAAAGCGCGGGTTTAGCCGAGCGGTCTCAGGCGCTGCATTCATGGACTGTGCGGCTGGTCCCGGCGAAGGTTCGAGTCCTCCCTCGGGTGTGTATGTGTTTGTCCTTAAGTTAATTTAGGTTAAGTGGTGTGTAAGCTTAGAAACTGATGACCTTAGCAGTTAAGTCCCATAAGATTTCACACACAGTTCAACATTTGATATTCATGAAGATGCTCATTTGATTGCTGATGTTCGTTTTGCTGATGAGTAAAGAGAGAAATTGCATTTCTGTGAGCCGATGCTGTTTAACAGCTATAGCTCAAAGCCTTTTTGACACGATCAAAACTTTTTTAAATCAAAACGGGATGTCATGAAATAGGTATGTCGCAGCATGCACGGATGTAGGTCGTTCATTGCCAGGAATTCATGGTGGGTTCGAAGTCAAAGTGAAAGCTGTAGGTTCTGTTGCAATACGGACTCACTGCATAATCGATCACGAGGTTCTGGGCGCTAAAGAACTTAGGCCATCGCTTCATTAAGTGCTGCAAACATTTATAGATACAGTTAAGGCAGCTCGTTTTGTATTATCAGGTTATAGGGGAGAGAGTGTGGCAGATATGATACACGAGTTGGGATGGAAGTCATTACAGCATAGACGTTTTTCGTCGCGGCGAGACCTTTTTACGAAATTTTAGTCATTAACTTTCTCTTCCGAATGCGAAAATATTTTGTTGGGCCCAACCTACATAGGAATGATCATCAAAATAAAATACGAGAAATCAGAGCTCGAACAGAAAGGTTTAGGTGTTCGTTTTTCCCGCTCGCTGTTCGGGAGTGGAATAGTAGAGAGATAGTATGATTGTGGTTCGATGAACCCTCTGCCAAGCACCTAAATGTGAATTGCAGAGTAGTCATGTAGATGTAGATGTAAGGCAAAATCTATAAATTCAAGGCTTTTTAAAATGCTGTGTGTGGAGATGGGTGCTGAAAACAGTTGCTCTTTTTTAGTTATTCTTGATGGCTTTCAAAGAGTAAATGACTAAAAAGATATTTGAACTGAGGACTGAGGTATTTTGTCTCTTAAAGAAGGAAGTCACTCTCTGGTAGACTGTTTCAGCAGCGGAGATTTTCTATCGAAAATGGTTTACCTCAGCGAGATCTTTGAGAACAAAATATTCTTAACACCTCACTTCAAGATAATCAAGTAGCTATAGAACCTTGGAATGAATAATTGAAGGCGTTCACAGAGGAATTAAAGCTGTGGCAAAACGACTGAAAAGTGGCACGCTAGACATTTGCCCTACTCTAGTGTCGCTATTAGAGGACACAGATAATCTGATACTTCCAAAGGATATAAAAACTTCCCTTCTTCTCATCTTGCAACACTAAAGGTTCATCTCGAAAAGTATTTCAGCGACGATTTTGATAAATTTAATTAACTGAATTAAAAATCCGTTCAAAACTGCTCCTCCACCATTATATCTAAATATAAAAGTGTAAGTATAATTTATTGGTCTCACAGAAGGCGTCTTTGTTGGTGTATAGCTACATGTTAGCAACAAATTCCCCACGCTGAGCCGAAATGCAATGAATATCCTGATTCCTTTTGCAAATCTTACTTGTGCGAGATTGGCTCTTCCACTTCCATAGCTATGAAGTCAATATACCGTTTAAGGCTAAATGTAAGCAAAGAACTTCCAGCGACTGTTTCTGCCATTACGTCACGTCTTGAGAAACTTTCTTGTCAAAAGCAAGCTCATCCGTCACACTGAATTTGGTAATTTTAATTTTTGATGGTCTCTTAATCCCTGTTTACTGAATTGTGAATATTGTTCATTACATAGTTTTTGACTAAATGAAAATTTGAAGAAGATAAGCAGTTTAACCCGTATTGTCGTTATAATAATTCTTGTAGTTTCGGTTTCTGTTGCATAAAATCCTTCTACACTGCATTAGGTAAAAAAACATTAAAAATAACTATTTTTAATAAAATAGGCTGGGGGAGGGGCTGATACCATTTTTCCTCGCGAAGGGGGAGTTCATAGCAAAAAATGTTTGAGGAACACTGGTACAGCCATCAACTCGCTCGAGAATATGGCACTGTCAACCGTTCGCCCTCTAGTCTTTTGAAAATATTTCAAGAGAGGCAACGAAGATTGGTTGTGGAGACTCTAACCTGTATACTTGTTTGGACTGGATGCTTGGTGAACCAATGACAGAGCTGCTATTCCACCTACCATATCACTTCAAAAGCATGAGAAACCACCAATGTGGGAAGCATACATCCAACGCGTCACCGATTTTGTTAATATTTAGCACTATTATAGTACGCACTTAGATGTAACACTTCTACAGCTTTTTCGAGAACCGAGGTTAAAATTTTTACTTGCCTTTTGAACGGCATGCGGAATCACTAGCCATCGAGCAGCGACTTTGGTAAAATTGGTTAAACCGGCAAACTAAGAGCTGTCCATATGGCGTTCATATACCGTCATTTATTTATTTATTTATTTATTGACCTTCCACCAAATATTTATGTCACTTTCTTCGCAAAGGACCAATAATGATAAATCATTGTGGTGCAATCAACGAGGTATAATCGACATATATTAAAGAATCGTATTTATTGATGCACTAGCTGAGTACCAGGTGTTCCCCGTATACGTATTTATTTCAGTTCTGTTACTCCATTTTCCCCGCCCCCCTCTCTATCCATCAGCTTCTTCTCCGTTCTCTCCGTCCAGCTCCTTCATTCCACATTCTCTGACCCTCTCCTCCTTCCCCCTTTCCGTCCTCCATCTCTTCCTACGCTTTCGCTCTCTCTCCGCAGTATCGTACCCCTCCCTCCCCAGCAGATGGTTGCTGTTTCCTATCACTATAGTGCATCTTTCAAGATACGGTTTAATATGTGTACCAAGTTTGGCTGAAATCGATCCACGGCTTTTATCGCATACGCACATGTCACATACAGGGTGTTACAAAAAGGTACGGCCAAACTTTCAGGAAAAATTCCTCACTCACAAAGAAAGAAAATATGTTATATGGACATGTGTCCGGAAACGCTTACTTTCCATGTTAGAGCTCATTTTATTAGTTCTCTTCAAATCACATTAATCATGGAATGGAATCACACAGCAACAGAACGTACCAGCGTGACTTCAAACACTTTGTTACAGGAAATGTTCAAAATGTCCTCCGTTAGCGAGGATACATGCATCCACCTTCCATCGCATGGAATCCCTGATGAGCTGATGCAGCCCTGGAGAATGCCGTATTGTATCACAGCCGTCCATAATACGAGCACGAAGAGTCTCAACATTTGGTACCGGGGTTGCGTAGACAAGAGCTTTCAAATTCCCCCATAAATGAAAGTCAAGAGGGTTGAGGTCAGGAGAGCGTGGAGGCCATGGAATTGGTCCACCTCTACCAATCCATCGGTCACCCAATCGAATACTTCGACTGAAATGTGCAGGAACTCCATCGTGCATGAACCACATGTTGTGTCGTACTTGTAAAGGCACATGTTCTACCAGCACAGGTAGAGTATGCCGTATGAAATCGTGATAACGTGCTCCATTGAGCGTAGGTGGAAGAACACGGGGCCCAATCAAGACATCACTAACAATGCCTGCCCAAACGTTCACAGAAAATCTGTGTTGATGACGTGATTGCACAATTGCGTGCGGATTCTCGTCAGCCTACACATGTTGATTGTGAAAATTTACAATTTGATCACGTTGGAATGAAGCCTCATCCGTAAAGAGAACATTTGCACTGAAATGAGGATTGACACATTGTTGGATGAACCATTCGCAGAAGTGTACCCGTGGAGGCCAATCACCTGCTGATAGCGCCTGCACAAGCTGTATATGGTAAGGAAACAACTGGTTCTCCCGTAGCACTCTCCATACAGTGACGTGGACAACGTTACCTTGTACAGCAGCAACTTTTCTGACGCTGACTTTGGGTTATCGTCAACTGCAAGAAGAATTGCCTCGTCCTTTGCAGGTGTCCTCGTCGCTCGAGGTCTTCCCCAGTTGCGAGTCATAGGCTGGAATGTTATGTGCTCCATAAGTCGCCGATCAATTGCTTCGAACGTCTTCCTGTCGGGACACCTTCGCTCTGGAAATCTGTCTCGATACAAACGTACCGCGCCACGGCAATTGCCCCGTGCTAATCCATACATCAAATGGGCATCTGCCAACTCCGCATTTGTAAACATTGCACTGATGCAAAAACCACGTTCGTGATGAACACTAACCTGTTGATGCTACGTACTGATGTGCTTGATGCTAGTACTGTTCAATTGGACCAACTGGCGGTGAATTGAGGAAGTACAGTACATACTGACGAAACAAAAATGAGCTCTAACATGGAAATTAAGGGTTTTCGGACACATGTCCACATAACATCTTTTCTTTACGTGTGTGTGAGGAATGATTCTTGAAAGTTTGGCCGTACCTTTTTGTAACACCCTGTATATTTAAGGTATTTTACACCTATTTGCGCTCATATTTCACCTGTATCTCCAGTGAATTTCGCCATGCACTTCCGTTTTCACGCAGCCCAACGTTTATGACGTCGTGTCTCCTGAACTCTGTGTCGTGCAATGATGTATTTTTGCAGGTGATTTCAGTGGTATATGTGAATACTGTCTGCAGAGTGTGTCGTGAGTGGAGCTAGCAGTACAGAAGTAATAAATTAGAACGCCATGCTTGATGCGGCAGTTTTACTGAAAAAACAGCGAAAACGTAGTAAATGATAAACGTTTTCTTTTCACCATTCTGTGGAAGTTGTCAGCGGGAAAAAGTTTCGTAAATGTTTGAAATTACGTGTTAAGTTGGTCGCAAGTCGGTCAGTGCTCTCATTCTCAGATAATGGATGAAGAAAATCTAGGTATTCACGCGCCGTGGACAACCCTATTTTTCACCCCATACTCACTCCTGCTTCTTACTCCTTCCAGACAGTAAGTGATAGGTGATATATGTACCAATTTTGGATGAAATCGGTCAATTGGCTTAGGAGATGAGGAACATACACTACTGGCCATTAAAATTTCTACACCAAGATGTAATGCAGATGATAAGCGGGTATTACACTAGAACTGACATGTGATTACGTTTTCACACAGTTTGGGTGCATAGATCCAGAGAAATCAGCACCCAGAACAACCAGTTCTGGCCGTAATAACGGCCTTGATACGCCTGGGCATTGAGTCAAACAGAGCTTGGATGGCGTGTACAGGTACAGCTGCCCATGCAGTTTCAACACGATACCACACTTCATCAAGAGAAGCGATTGGCGTATTGTGACGAGCCAGTTGCTCCGCCACTATTGACCAGACGTTTTCAGTTGGTGAGAGATCTGGAGAATGTGCTGGCCAGGGCAGCAGTCGAACATTTTCTGTATCCAGAAAGGTCCGTGCAAGACCTGCAACATGCAGTTGTGCATTATCCTGCTGAAATGTAGGGTTTCGCAGGGATCTAATGAAATGTTCAGAGTGCCGTCAATGCGGGCAAGAAGTGACCGAGACGTGTAACCAATGGCACCCCATATCATCACGCCGTGCGATACGCCAGTATGGCGATGACGAATACACGCTTCCAATGTGCGTTCACCGCGATGTCGCCAAACACGAATGTGACCATCATGGTGCTGTAAACAGAACCTGGATTCATCGGAAAAATGACGTTTTGCCATTCGTGCACCCAGGTTTGTCGCTGAGTACACCATTGCAGGCGCTCCTATCTGTGATGCAGTGTCAAGGGTAACCGCAGCCATGGTCTCCGAGGTGATAGTGCATGTCGCTGCAAACGTCGTCAAACTGTTCGTGCATATGGTTGTTGTCTTGCAAACGTCCCAATCTGTTGAGTCAGGGATCGAGACGTGGCTGCACGATCCGTTACAGCCATACGGATAAGATGCCTGTCATCTCGACTGCTAGTGATACGACACCGTTGGGATCGAGCACGGCGTTCCGTATCACCCTCCAGAACCCACCTATTTCATATTCTGCTAACAGTCATTGGATCTCGACCAACGCGAGCAGCAATGTCGCGATACGATAAACCGCAATCGCGATAGGCTACAATCCGACCTTTATCAAAGTCAGAAACGTGATGGTACGCATTTCTCCTCCTTACACGAGGCATCACAACAACGTTTCACCAGGTCAACTGCTGTTTGTGTATGAGAAATCGGTTGAAAACTTTCATGTCAGCACGTTGTAGGCGTCGCCACCGGCGCCAATCACGTGTCAATGCTCTGAAAAGTTAATCATTTGCATATCACAGCATCTTTTTCCTGTCTGTTAAATTTCGCTTCTGTAGCACGTCATCTTCATGGTGTAGTAATTTCATTGGCCAGTAGTGTACATTTTTGTAATGTGTATAGATTACGTGTGTATCAGAAGGAAGTCATACAGGGCTACACATGCTATAAATAATGGACACTGTACTTGCGATGTGTTCATGAACATGTTAATAAATAATTGTTCATTTTATGACGACTTCTCCCTTGCCAACAATGTACCAAAATAAGTATCATTATTTTTCCTCATGACTATCATTATTTTTGTAAATTTCCGTGGTACCGATGTAAGTGTTTGTTGGAAGGTTACTGTCAAGCATGCAGCACACTTGTGTTTCTCATAGTTTTACTACACATGTACATTATTTGTCGTTGCCAATCTTGACTACATGCTTTTTATGTTTTGTTTCCTAGTTTATAAAGACAGGTGCAGCTGATCATTACGTAAATCGAAAACGATCATAAAATGATGGATACACTGGTGATCAACAACTATTTTGAATATTAACCATTTTAAACACTGGGTCGCTGTCTACTTCAGTGTTACTATGTCAATCCATCAAAATAAAATTTGTCACCGTAGGATGCTTAGAGACGCTTGTAGCGATGGAAGAACACAACTAGACAGTACAATTACTACCGAGAGGATTACATCGGGGATAGTATTAACGTAGATTTTATTCTGTCCGAGCCGGATATCCCTCTACCCAACATGTCCAAGTAATGCACTCTTTATCATTCTTTGGCCGCTGACATCTATCTTTGTTACGGAACAACTTTTCGAGTCTTTCTTAGGTAAGGAGATATCATGACAGCCGCATACGCCAACCAGTTCATGGATGATACACCTCCAATCAAATTCCCTATCTCTTTCGAATGTTTAATGTACATGAAATTGATCTGTTGATGTTCTTGCTCTCGGGGTAATAAATCAGGGGTAATGATGGTGTCTTTGTTGAGCAGATTAGGTCTGATATGTTTAGCTGTATCATTTCTTTCCCTCTGAAATGTCTGCCATTTTTTTCATTTTTTAAGAGTGTGCGTTTACATTTCAGCACGTGAAGCTTGCAAAATACTACTGTTACATGCTGTACCCAACAATATTATGAGCACGACGCACAAAAATCTTAAGTCGCTCCCAGAATTCATCAGCAGTGACCAGCTATCAGGTGCTAATGGACTACATCACACTGTAAATACCGCTCTAAATTTAGGCCACTTCTCTCCGAATGCGAGCCAGATAATGCCCTAAAATTACATTTCTCTTCGAATGCGATGCTTAAATTGCACTAAAATTACGCCATTTTTCTTTGAATCTGTGGTGTTATGCAACTTAAATGGTCGAAAAAATGTTCTGTAGGGCTCTCATCGTGTGGGGCAGCGAAGAAGTCGTCGAATGAGTTGTTTGAATGTTCATTTCACGTAACAGACTATTGCCGATGTAACATATGTGGGACGGCGAAGAAGTCGTTGTTTAATGTTGAATGAAAGTTGAACATTGCCACCTTAAATCACGCGAGCCTGGCAACTAATTTGGTGGCCAGTCAGAAAGCGAAGGGAAACTTACTGACCTTAGTTCCCAGTCTGCACGGCCACATTCCTGTACAGCCCAGCTAAACGAAAAATATCCATAGTTCTTCACGGGATTAGGGCTGCTTCAATAAAATTTAAAGTTCCAAACAAGATTTTATTATCTTAAAGGCTCACACAAATTACTCGAAACTTCTGAAAATGCTAAAGACATTAAATATTGTTAATTCAGCCAATCGTTTAATAGTTCAGAGGCGACTTCTACAGCAAGTTCCTCCCGAATAGTTCATTACTCTAACTAACGGTGCTCTATTAATAGTTCGCAATAATGTTAAAAAAAAAAAAGATTAATGCTCGCCTTAAAAGTGGAGTTAGTCACCACTTGCCACGCGGAATTATACTTCACACGGACGGCACAATAACAGTTTGTTACCGAAGTCTAAACGATCCAGGACGGTGTACAGTCCTCGCGATTTTCAATGTCCGTTTACATTGCTAAGTACGCGCATGTCACAGCCCGCTATGACGTCACCCGAGGCGAGGCGCGATCGGATGTTAAGCTCGCGTGGACTAGGCGTTGGTCTAATGCGGAGTGAGCTTCCTACTGCCTCTGCCGCTCTTTTTATATAGCTCCGGCGCGTACCGCCAAGAGAGCATCTGTTCTTTCCGTTCCTATGCAGATGCCTGGAGCCTCCAAATGATCGCTATCTCAGGCACATAATCTTAAATATCACATTTAATAATAGCTTTACAAACTTCTCAATTTTTGTATACATACATCTGAGCAGTACAGAAGCACGTAGAAAATCTCAGCCCGCTAAAATTAAAACTTTACTCTCTAGAATTTTTACAATGGAACCAACGGTAGATTGTTACCTCTGAACCATAGCTTTATCAAGACTTGTATCAGCTGTTAATTATGCTACAAGACTAAAACTTGGTGTAGCTTTGTTAATTGTCCTATCTGATCATTGGTCTTAAAGAATTTGTTTTATCATTAAAATTTAAAGTACTTAATCTATAATGCTTATGTACATTTTACTCACAAAAGTAGTTTTTACTAAATTACTAAAAAACTAGAAGAGGTAACTGATTGTGGTATTTCCATTATTATTATTAGGGTGAACTGAAGCATCCTACCAATTTTCAATATTGTAGCTCTATTATTTCGCGCCTCTGATTTTTCCGAAAAACGCGGATTCTGGAGTCAATTTTAGTTTTATGGTTTTGGAAACCAGCACCACTCATTAATGACTTCTTACTGCACCTTCTCACCAAATTTTGGCTTCCTAGCGTCATTATTTAGCGCCTCCTATTTTTCTTTCAAAACGTGAATTTTACGTAAACTACTAATTTTATAACATTAAGATTTGTTACCTGAAACATTATTACATAGAACTATACTTTAACAAAGTTTTACACACAAATCTTAATTTTTACTTTTATGTTAAATGTGGTGCAATACTATATGCAGGCGCGTTACGATGACGTGACGCTACTAGCAGTGAACTAGGGTAAGTCCCGTGCACTCGCTCGCCTCTGTATCTTATACATGATACAGCGCTTGCTTTGCTTCATCACCCCTTTTTTAATTTTCGTGAAAATCTATTTTTGAACAAAATTAAATTTCTAAAAGAACAAACAAGCGATGGATTACTTTAGTATACCTCTTTCAACTTAAGTTGCTTCTTCTTAGGAAATTCCTTATTACTACATACACAAAATAACCATACTCATATACACATAGAAAACCTAGTACAGAAGACATTCACAAATTATTTACATACATTTACATGGAAATATAAATTTTTCAATGGTTACAAAATAGTTATTTTTTTTTCTTTAAAATCAGTCTCTTCCTGAAAAAGAAAATACACACGACTTTTATCACTGCAACGCACTCACATTTTTCTTTTACTATAATACTCGGCACTGTGGTGGGTGTCCTATTGTAACACTCATTTAATTTCACTGATTGACAAAATTGTGGGAGGAAATTGTATTCACTGTGGTTTGCGTCTCTACTTCCAATCTCCCTACCGCTTGTTGTCCGTCATTCATGCAGCCTGCATGTCCCTGAGAAACAGACAATACAGTCTAAGTTTCTGTTTTCAACTTATATCTAAGGTAGGACAAAGTACATTTTATAGTTTATATTCTGGCACTATTTTACTAATTGTGAAGTTGTCAGAAAGACATTTAGCACTAAGTCGTATCTGATACAATAGCTCCTACTTTCTTCTTTCATAAATAATCTTTTAGGTTCCTAAATAGTGAAAATTCTTTTAGCAAATTAATATATTAAGATCTTGCTTCAACTTAGAAAATTGAGTAACCTTTTAGTTTTAATGTACTCTGGCTTAATTATCGTATGGATTAGTTCATCAAAGAAGTCATTTGCTGACCAGCACTTTGCTTTATTGTATGAATTACTAAAGAAATTAGTTATTTTCAGTATACCGATTCCAAATTTCTGCATTTTCCAATATTTGTGTGTTTCTGTTGTCTGTTTAACTATTTATTTGCCTCAAGCAAGATTTAGCGTTTTTCACCATTTCACGAGACGTGAGGGAATTATTCTTTAATCCTACATCATTTACTTCAATTTACTTACTTCACTTCTTCACCTTATTCATTTTCTCCCTTTTCTTCCAGATTCAAAATACTTCATTTCTCCACTTCTTTCTCCCTTTTCCTTTTGTCAGCCTATTGACGTCCTGTTTCTATATATTTGGTGCGATCCTCACACCACTTCCACACATCTCCATTTATTTAATTCTAAAACGCCATTGCTTGCCTCTATGAGCATTACCTTCTTACGCTGTTTTCCTTCAGACAACCTTATTTCTAGCAACATACTACCTTCTGCATAATCTCATGGATTATTCATATTCATACCGTACTTCGTATACTGCAAAGTGTCTCTCTTAGTTGTAGTTTCTAACCCTTTACAATTACATGAAATATTTTAATTTATTTATTTTAGCCATGTTTGCCTCTTATTGGTACTCAGACTTTTGTTTTGCCATTCACTAGGTAGATCCTTACTAAGAATACTTAAAACCTAATAGCATATATACAACATGAAGACATATGTGATTCTTACCTGTTATGATAGACCAGAAGAAGGGAATGAAACTTGAAAAGGAAATAAAGTTTCACCCAGCTGGGACTGCACGGTACGCCAAACCGTGTATCCGCCAAAGAGTGGCAGACTCCCTACAGTAATTAATTACTGTTAATTTTAAATTCCTTTAGATCCACAATATTTCTTAGACCTAGTTCTCTCTTACTCTTTGGATATTCCTCTTCAACCTTAGCACTTTCCTCATTCTCACTGAAAACCAAATTTTCCTGCAAGTATCCTTTATTCTTTATTACTCTAATAGGCAGTTCCCAAGTTTCATTACTACCGCCTATGTGACTTCCTATAAAAGACTCTCTTATCACTTTAGAGTCAGGTAAAGTTAAAATTAAGTTGTTCTGATCAAAATTGATCTTTCCCTGGTACTTTGATAAGAAATCAGTACCAATCAACATATCAACACTTAAGCCTAGCACAATCAAACAAGGATGATCTATTACTACGTCATTTATACCAATGGGTATCAAAGCTTCGTGTTGAACTGGTCTAGAGACTTTTCCAGTAGCACCTATAATCTTTAAGCCACTTACTCTCATAACTGTTAACTTCTCTTTATTGGGTATGGTGTCAAAAAATGTTTGTGATAAAGCACTTGCTTCACTGCCACTGTCAAGCAGACAACGCACAGTGACTCCTGATATGTTTACTTTGATAACAGGGTGAGTTATTTTACATTGAACAGGTTGCTCACACACCTCGTCTAATAAATCTCGTTCTATGTTCTTCCAGCTAAAGTAATTCTGATCAGTTGCAATTACATTTACATTTACATCCTGGGGCTCAGCATGCTCTATAATCTTAGCTGCTTTCTCTAATCTGTCCACTAACTTTAAATCGAAGCATCTGACGACTTTTTCTACTTTTGTTTGCTGCACATCAGCCAAACTATCCTCTACCTCTGAGCAACTGCGTCCCTGCGCAATATTGCTGTTCATAAGAATGTCGTCACCTTCAACCATTTGTGGCACGTTTACACAGCTACTAGATTCTTTCACCTCGTTACTATTTCTACCCCCTTCATTCATCATTTCCTCCTCTCTAAAGTTTTGCAGTACTGATTCTACTTCTGCTACTTCTACTTCAGCTTTTAGATTGCCATTTTCATCGAAGATGTAAGCTTTTACTTCATCATTATTCCCATCAGACTCAAACCCATTATCTATTTCTTCCCCATTATCTACCTTGAGTTCCTGTTCTTCCTTGACCCATTTTTCTAGTGTATCCAAAATACTATCCACTATTTTGTGAGAGTGGCTTAACACATCACTGGTATTATCTGTATTTATTTCGTCATCCATGTTGTCTGTCTGTGTATGTTGGCTGATTGTCTGTGTTTCCGTTACTGGCTGTGTTACTGTTACCGCCTGGTGAGCGCCAGTTTCCTCATAGACGGGATTTAGTTTCCCACACGCGGCCTGTTGTGTTCATCTGTGACACCACTAGATATAGTAGCATCATGACTCCCTTCTTGTCTTAATGGCATAGTATTTACTTCTCCACTTTCGTCATAGTAGTTGTTACGAAAGCGTGGTGAGTATCTACCCCCTCTTCCTTTGCCACGGCTTTGGTTTCGATAGTTTGTTTTGGTGTGCCTAACTTCCATATTTCTAACGTTCACGTTTCCATTATTTTGTACGTGATTGTTAGAAGATTTGTTATTCTGCTGCACCTGCTCCTCAGCAGCAGCTACTCTTTCCACTCTTTCCAGATATTCAATAAATTTGTCTATATTATCTCTAGGGGCGGAAATGATCCTCTTCTGCCAGTACCACGGCAGCTTACCTTCTAAACCCATAATGATCATATCTGGCTTCATCTTTTCTGTCAAATGTGACAGTCTTGAAACCCACTTCCTAGCGAAATCCTTTACTGATTCACGCCCTGGGAAAAACTTCTTACCACTCCAGAATTCCCTTAACACATCATTTTGTTTGTTATGTGACCAGTATTCGTTGAGAAATGCAGACTTAAATTCAGATAAAGTTTTACATTTGATCATTACATCCGCTGACCATCGCAAAGCATCACCTGACAAATGACTTCTTATAAATGAAATTTTTTCTCTTTCTGACCAAGTGTTGGGGAGAACATCCTCAAAGTCATTCCAAAATTCAAGAGGGTGAATGTACTTATCAGGATCAAAGCGCAAAAACTGTCGACACCCTATAAAAGCGGCGTCAACTGAAGTCACATGCTGTACAGTAGAATGACTAGAATTAACAGAGGTTACTCTATTTTCTAGGTTAGCAATGTTAGTATTTAATTCCTCTACTTGTGACTCTACTGCTTCTATCCTGGCAGAACATCTTTGTTCCACTGCACCACGAATTTCGGTACAGGTTTCTTTTACTTTCTCAATGTTTTTCTGACAAGTATCTACTTTAATTTGTACCTCTTTAACTTTGTCAGAGCAAAGTTTGGACTCGTTGCTCAATCTTTCGGACAACCTCACTTCCAAAAGTTCATCTGCCTCTTGATAATTTTTTTGAATTTGATCTATTTCACATTTGAAAGTACTATGCATTTTAGTTAACTGTTGCCCTACTTTTACTTGAATGTCATGATGAATAGCATCTATCTTATAATTCAAACTATTCCATTTTGATTGCAGTTCTTCTTTTAGTTCTTTATTACTATCCTCAATTTTAACCTCAATTTTATTCTCCAACTCTTTATTACTATTTTCAATTTTAGCCTCAATTTTATTTTGGTTTGATTCGAGTTTGGCAAACAGTATTTGCATCCAATCCGGAGCTTCTACCTTGATACTTTGTATCTCTTGACTTGACTGAGCTGGAGATATATTGAGCTCAGTTTCACTACCTGACAAAGTTAGCAACTCTACTGGCTCCCTTTTGACTTCTATTTCACTTATTGATTGCATCCCTGCACTCTCATTTAAATTAAAGTCATAATTTACTGGTGACAAATTACGTTCTAGTTCAATATTTGAGGGATTAATGGAACCATCCTCATTAAACTCAATTCCTGATCCTGAGGATTCTTGGTCAGAGACCGGTTCCCTTCTGAAATGTACACTACTTTCCATATCTTTTAGTTTGTTAGCAGCAGTTAATAAATATTTTAAAAGTCTTTGACTTAACTTAAATGCTTGATTTCGACGAATGATGTCGTCGCGGTGTACCAGCAATCGTGATGCGACGCGTCGCGACGTATTGAAGGCAGCAGCAGCAGCTGTAGCGTCGAGTACCGCCACAGGAATCGCCTACTGCAATAGCTCCAGGGGGGGGGGGGGGGGGGGCAGCAAGGCACCGTTGACCGCTCGGCGCAGCCGGCAGCTGTCTCGCAGATCAACGCAGCTCCGCGATGACACACCGTCTTCCTTTAGTCTCAGCGCCGTCGGCAGCCGCGATCCAGCATCGTCGCCTTCCTCACCATCGTCACTAACCAACGTACAGCGGTAGACACTTATTGTTTATACACTACACCCGCCTTTACTGGTAACACTGTTCCCACACTAGTTCAATTCAGTGTCCTGTTATTGCCTACCGAGTTCGTTAATTTATACCAATCGCTTTCACACATCGAGCACTTTTATTTGCTTTTAATTCAGTTTTCCCGACCGATAAGCACCATATGTGGGGCGGCGAAGAAGTCGTCGAATGAGTTGTTTGAATGTTCATTTCACGTAACAGACTATTGCCGATGCAACATATGTGGGACGGCGAAGAAGTCGTTGTTTAATGTTGAATGAAAGTTGAACATTGCCACCTTAAATCACGCGAGCCTGGCAACTAATTTGGTGGCCAGTCAGAAAGCGAAGGGAAACTTACTGACCTTAGTTCCCAGTCTGCACGGCCACATTCCTGTACAGCCCAGCTAAACGAAAAATATCCATAGTTCTTCACGGGATTAGGGCTGCTTCAATAAAATTTAAAGTTCCAAACAAGATTTTATTATCTTAAAGGCTCACACAAATTACTCGAAACTTCTGAAAATGCTAAAGACATTAAATATTGTTAATTCAGCCAATCGTTTAATAGTTCAGAGGCGACTTCTACAGCAAGTTCCTCCCGAATAGTTCATTACTCTAACTAACGGTGCTCTATTAATAGTTCGCAATAATGTTAAAAAAAAAAAAAGATTAATGCTCGCCTTAAAAGTGGAGTTAGTCACCACTTGCCACGCGGAATTATACTTCACACGGACGGCACAATAACAGTTTGTTACCGAAGTCTAAACGATCCAGGACGGTGTACAGTCCTCGCGATTTTCAATGTCCGTTTACATTGCTAAGTACGCGCATGTCACAGCCCGCTATGACGTCACCCGAGGCGAGGCGCGATCGGACGTTAAGCTCGCGTGGACTAGGCGTTGGTCTAATGCGGAGTGAGCTTCCTACTGCCTCTGCCGCTCTTTTTATATAGCTCCGGCGCGTACCGCCAAGAGAGCATCTGTTCTTTCCGTTCCTATGCAGATGCCTGGAGCCTCCAAATGATCGCTATCTCAGGCACATAATCTTAAATATCACATTTAATAATAGCTTTACAAACTTCTCAATTTTTGTATACATACATCTGAGCAGTACAGAAGCACGTAGAAAATCTCAGCCCGCTAAAATTAAAACTTTACTCTCTAGAATTTTTACAATGGAACCAACGGTAGATTGTTACCTCTGAACCATAGCTTTATCAAGACTTGTATCAGCTGTTAATTATGCTACAAGACTAAAACTTGGTGTAGCTTTGTTAATTGTCCTATCTGATCATTGGTCTTAAAGAATTTGTTTTATCATTAAAATTTAAAGTACTTAATCTATAATGCTTATGTACATTTTACTCACAAAAGTAGTTTTTACTAAATTACTAAAAAACTAGAAGAGGTAACTGATTGTGGTATTTCCATTATTATTATTAGGGTGAACTGAAGCATCCTACCAATTTTCAATATTGTAGCTCTATTATTTCGCGCCTCTGATTTTTCCGAAAAACGCGGATTCTGGAGTCAATTTTAGTTTTATGGTTTTGGAAACCAGCACCACTCATTAATGACTTCTTACTGCACCTTCTCACCAAATTTTGGCTTCCTAGCGTCATTATTTAGCGCCTCCTATTTTTCTTTCAAAACGTGAATTTTACGTAAACTACTAATTTTATAACATTAAGATTTGTTACCTGAAACATTATTACATAGAACTATACTTTAACAAAGTTTTACACACAAATCTTAATTTTTACTTTTATGTTAAATGTGGTGCAATACTATATGCAGGCGCGTTACGATGACGTGACGCTACTAGCAGTGAACTAGGGTAAGTCCCGTGCACTCGCTCGCCTCTGTATCTTATACATGATACAGCGCTTGCTTTGCTTCAATCGCTGTCGAGTGCTGAAACGATGGTCATCCAGAGTATCGAGAATTTATTCATTGGGTTGGGTTTGATTCCTGTTGCTAGTATTTTTTCTTTTCTTTTCATTTTGTTTTATTCCTCACTACATTAAACGATTATTTACGCCGGTGAGTTGGAAAGGGGGGGGGGAGGTCGTGTTCACTTTTTTTTTCAAATTGTGTTGGGTGGGATAACTATATTTATATTTACATGTATTTTTGGTATAACAACGGATCATGCTCCATCACCAGAAGTGCTCGTTAAAAGGTATTGAGTAATATAAGGGACCATGTTCATATAAACAAGTGTATAGTGGACCTATTCCAAGAAAACAGAAGAAAGTAGTCGCTGTAAAGAAAATTCTACAGTACACACCTGACGAGCAGAAACTATATTATAACAGTATCTCCCAGTGGCCAGTGAAGGATGCACGTGATAAAGATGAAGCATACCCACCATTGTCTACTTTGCTGTAATTCGCTTGCAGTTGTGTTTTGTGTATATTGTCAATAAACCTGTATGCTCAACACACATTTTATTATTGATATAACCAGTATGAATAACAATACTCCCGCTACAAATGGAATGGTAGTGGCTACATGAATATCATCAGGTTCAAAAAGGGGTCTTCTCCACTACATTCAGCTGCTTTAATGACCACAAACGATGGCTAAAATATATTATAATCGTATTCAATAATTCGCCATGGGGTCAATCGCTACATAGGAACTCCACAATATCATGCTTAAACCCGTTGCGTAGGAAAACGATTTTTTGTGGCTCCTGAGAAATCTACTTTCTGGGACATGACTCCTTTCTCCAATAAAAAAAATTTAAATACGTTTAAATAGTTCAATTGATAAACGTAAAATTAATATATTCAATTTAATTACGATTACTACCCTTGTAAATCAAAAGGCTATAGGCCACCAAAATGTAGTACATTGGTAAAATACTGAACGAGCCGTCACTGGGAAACACCACATTAATGCAAGTAACGTCGCCTCAAGACGTGATAATGATCCCAACTTGATGAGGAAGTAAGTTCACAAGTTTTTCAGTTACGCCACAGTATGGTCGAGGCACTCATTAATATTTAGTACCTGTAGAACTATGAAAGTGTGGAAAAGTTGACTGCTACAATCCAGCCAGTGTTCCAAATGGCCCCAGACATATTCTATGGGATTAAGATCAGGAGATGTAGCAGGTCAGTAGTGTGATAGGGCCCCCGAGTGAGTGGGCCACAAACCAGGAAAGTGAGCACAGCTGTTGTCATCTTGGAAGGTGGGACAGCGTGTGACATACTGATCATGAGAATGTAGCAATAGGCAAGACATGGTCACCGATAATGTTGAGATAAACATCCAGTTTCCTATTCACGGTAACCTGATTGGGTGGACCCAAGTCACAGTACAGCTTCCACACGGCCGGTTAAAAGCCTCACCTGGCCATAGGTGCATTCAACGCCTCGGAGGCCAAACTGCGGCTCGTTGGTCCACACTTCATGCCCACTGTCAGCTGCTGTCCATTTTCTGTGTTGTTCGGTCCACTGAAGAGAAGCAGCTTTACGTGCCACTGTGAGTGATGGCCTATTGCGTGGTACCTGACTCCGAGTGGAATGCAGTTTCATTTCCAAGATTCTTTCGGGAAAAGGATTAGATGGACCAGCATTGTCCGACAGCACCCATTCCCCTCGGGCTTGAAACCGAACGTCATTCACAAGACATGGCACTCGTCCTCCGATTCTGTAGTTTAGGATTTTTACGACCCCTATTCTTACGCCGTATTACATGGCTGCTGGTGATACGTCATTCCTTGATGACAAGTTGGAAGGTCTCCGCTGATATGTCAACAAATCGGGCAGGTTCATTCATGGTGTGGCGACGGCCTAGGCAAAATACAATAGTTACTTTCTGTCACTGAGTGTCGTTCTGTCACGTCTATTCATTGTGGTGCACTGCTTGCATACAGTCGACCACTCGCCGTAACTTACCTCAGCGGTAGAGCGTCACTCAGAGCCACCCGTGTGATCTTTTAAATGGCTGACTAATAATTTTTCCGTTAAGACTACATTTTAATAGCACAGACATCAGATTTTGCTACCATTCCACCACTATTGTTTGAGTTCCTGTTTCGAAATCAGAATGTATCAAGAATTGTTATATTATATTTATCTTACAAGGCAACATTCCTAAGTGTCAATAAACGGTCTAAATGAAACTTGGCGCGTGTGCGGAGGAGGCAAAATAATGAAATTCCTACTTTTTGTTTTGTGATCAGTTTTAATGCTACGAGTTAAAACACACACTGAAAGGTAATTTGGCACAGCTGCTTTGGAAACAATAGCTTCGAAATGATTATACGTAAAAAATGTTTCTCATATAAAAGTTGCTCGTAATTAACTTTCTTTAAAACTGCATAATCGAATTCTGCAGAAATTTGAAATCTTGTAAAATATCCCACCTACCTTAATTAATTCTGAAAAATTAAAACTTTTGTTACTACATAAATTAAAGAGGTGTTGAAGCTTTTGTACATACATCTAAGTATTTCTGAAATACCATTTTTGTAAAAAATTTGTACACAGTGTGCTGTCAGAGTATTTTCTACACATCTAATAAACATAGGCAGATATTCTTTATTAGTATAATTATTTATCTTCCTTATATTTGTTTCATGTTTTAAATGGTTATTCTTCGTTTTAGATTCATTGTTTTAGTTTACCATCACAGGAGTATTTTGTTAATTCGAAATAATAAAAATCTAAAACTCTGCTCGAACAGGCCACGAAGACCCAACGGTTCCGACAGGCCGCCGTGTCGCACTCCCCTACAGGCGTCACTAGGTGCGGATATGGAGGGGCATATGTATAGCATAGAGCTCTCCCGGCCGTATGTCAGTTTCCGAGGCTGGAGCCGCTACTTCTCATTCAAGTAGCTCCTCAGTTTGCCTCACAAGGGTTGAGTGCACGCCGCTTGCCAACAACGCTCGGCAGATTGGATGATCACCCATCCAAGTGGTAGCCAAGCCCGACAGCACTTAACTTCGGTGATCTGACGGGAACCGATGTTGCCACTGCGGCAATGCAGTTGGCGTAATTGGAAATAATAAGTAACTCATTATTACGATACAAAATCATAAGAGCAGTGCTAATCTGTAAATAACTGCTTAAAATATAACATTTTCTTTCACCGTGAAGATGAAATGAACGAAATTTCTTGACAGAACGCACCGACAGAGAACAAAACATACGACAAAATTCAGCAGGATTTCAAATTGTCACAGGTGATCCTCCGAATATACTGACTTGTATCAGACAAATTTCTATACACTGATAAGCAATGCCGAAAAGAACTGATTATGTACTAGTGACTCTAGCTAAAGTGTCTCCTTTCTCAACTTGAGACTGATATAAAATCACTCATCAGAACTAAATCTGAAGAAAAGTTTTCGATATGTCATCGTTTCTAAGCTTCCCTCCAGACCTAATATGATAAATTACCTTTCGGATTGTGTTTGAACCCTTAAAAGTGAAACTGGGTATGAACAAAAAAGAAATGGGAATTGCATTATTTTGCCCTTTCTACACGCCTGTCAAGTTTCGTCAAGATAGTTTATTGACACTGGGAAAGGTTTCTTGTTCGTTTCAAGTGATTTTAAGAATTTTACACATTCAACGAATAAACAAATAAGTCTGTAAATCTTTCGGCGTTAACATGCGATTCTGAAGACCAGCACTGCTAATTTAAACGAAGAGTGTATACGAATCTATGTTGTTTAGTTAATGGGCATGGGTGGGTTCAGTGGGTTTTTCCCCTCTTTTGTGCGCCATACAGATTTTTCCCGAAGACAGAGGCAAAGAATTATTGCAGCGTGAAAAGCAAAGCAATTTCGGTACACATTAATTTGCTGCGGTCATGGTCAACTGTTTTTCTGCGCTTACCGCAAGGAGTTTGCACTTTACAGATTTGAATATCATGTGAATTCATAGCTGAAGACATTTAAAAATTAAAGGAGCCCCTTACATATTGTCGACTCATGAATATTTACTGCCGCCATGATTATTCATAGAAACAAGAGCTCCTCTGCAGATTCCCGATATCCGCACTAGGTCGTTAGCAAGAAGTAGTTTTGCTGCGTACTTTAGGAATACAACAGATACGACGAGAGGCGCTTTGTTTTTAATTGTATGATTCAGCCCAAGAGTTCTGCGAAAGAGGTCGTTTACGCTAATTGCTGAAAGGCTCTATCCGCTTTATACACGATGAACGCAAAACATTAGCGACAAAATTTCAATGTTAGTAGCGGCGTATTTTCTGAGTATTGTTATATAGAGAACGCGAGGTCTCCGGTGGCTGATTTCAGAGAAAATAACTTTTTTCTCATTATTACCCCCTCTTATCGTTGATTAAGAGCAGCACTGAAAACATCTGCGTGACAGCGCAAATGTCAGCGGTATGCACTACGTGCCTTATTCCAAAACAAAGCTGTTCCAGCCATCCATGGCGTCGCTATTGACAAAGGCAAAGTCCACTTTAGTCCTCACCCACAGTACTGCTCGGTTCTGTCTCCGGTTTGCTTATACACTTGTGTAAGCTGTACGTTGACTGTGATACACTTCGGTATCTAAAAGTTAACAGACGAACAGCTGGTCGATATGCATCTCCCGTGTGGGTCCACGAAGCTCTCGCTAACGTAAGTGATTCATATTGAAATAAGAGCTAATTTAGATAATATTACATTGTGGAATAGTGCATTTACTTCTTCTTTAGGCTATCTATTGAGCGTATTTAGCTCGAAAAGAAAGTATTTCTCAAAGGGCGGTAGTCGTTAGTTTGTTTACATTTTAGGTGTAAATTTCGCGCGAGTGTAGATCTTTATTTTTGGCTAGACACAGCGGTTCGAAGTTAAATTAATTCGTGTCTGTCATATAGAATTTAGGTAGTTAATTGAAATTTTAGAAAGTAAGTTTAAAAATTTGTTGACATTATCGTTTAGTTACGTATTAGTGCAGATTACAAAATTGAGTGCTCTCGTTCCAAGTTATTCTCTGCTTTTGTGTAAATTTTTCTATCAAACAATGTGTGACAAATATGGTGCTTGCCGTAGAAATCTGAAGGAGAGGGTGTTCTGCGAACGCTGTAGGTTATGATTTTACTGGGGCGAATGTAGCGGCGCGGAAACGCGGTTAGATAATGAGGGTCTTCCATGACGACGTAGGTTATGTAGCAAAGACATAAAAATCACTGACCAGAAAGCAAAAATTGACGCCTATAAGTCTGAGTTGGAAAACGCGGTTTTCAAATTGTGTAGACTAAGGAAAAAGAGAAGGGGTGGTGGGAAAAGGCGGCAAGCAAAGGGCGAAAAAGGGGAACTACTGAAAAAACTTTCGAGATTCAGTTAATAAATCAGTTTGGCTTGCTATCTGAAGTAGTCGAGGGAGGGCCTTATCCAGATGTAGTTGGATGCAGGTTGAAGCAGAATATTAGCTTAAAGGAAAAAAAACAGGTCGGGATCAAATTAGAATGGAAAAAAGAGAATTCTGCTTCTAGGTAGCAGTCCTGGGCGTGGTATAGGCTAGCAGCTGTAGGAGAAATAAGGTGTAGGGTACCAGGTCACAAGTTTTGTAAAACCATGTGCGAGCCTGAGCTCAGCTATACAGGGACTTTCAGAAGGCAGATAAGGCTGGGGGAGCAGGAAACAGCCTGGCTATGAATCCTCGTAATAGGAGTGGCCTGGATAAAATAGGAGCAAAAGCTGGGCGCACAAATGTGGGATTTGTGGAAGTCTTTCAGCGCCATGATCGGCCCTGGGTAAACACTGCTGTAAGGCATGTTAACACTGAGCGAAACTGGACGTTCCAGACACCGGCAAATGTTCCAGACGATGCTATATGTAAGTGGGGATACATTGCACATGGCCTGCACCTAAATAGGAAGGGGAACGCTAAGTTAGGTTCTTTATTAGCAGGTACTATAAGGGGGGGTCACAGTCACACAAGAGATGATCCCTCTGGTTAATGGGACCTGGCAGACAGGTCTCCTAGGTTAAAGCCAAAGTCCAGACTGAAAAGAATCAGGAAAAATAGAATAATAGAACTTTCACGTGCAGTAAATAGAGATAATGCTAAGAGTTGTAATAATTCACTTCATCAAAGAATCAGGGGAATAAAAAGTAAAGTGTATGAGCTGTTAGTGTCTTTAGATGACCTCAAAAATAAGTCTGAGATTGAAATACTTTATCTGTCTGAACATCATGTAATTGTAGGGATAGAAAGTGCCAGTAAAAACGGGGGTAATTTAGCATTTTATACTTGCATATCTAACATGGATAAAGGAGAAATTGCTATTTACACAAAACAAGGGTATAAATATAAAACTGTAGAAGTAAGCAAATTTTGTGTCTATCAGCACTTTGAAGTTTGTGCATGTGAACTACAGCTAGATCATTTAGTGTCGATATTAGCAATTGTGTACAGGTTCACATTAGGAGATTGACAGCTATTCAAAAAAAGTCTGATTCCCTATTATGCTGTCTGTCAGACAAAATAAAAGGAGTTATTAATCTGCAGTGATTTCAATGTAAACTTTCTAAGCAGTTATGGGAGGAAAAGTGAACTAGAAGTAGAATGAAATTTTCACTCTATAACGGAGTGTGCGCTCATATGAAACTTCCTGGCAGATTAAAACTGTGTGCCGGACCGAGACTCGAACTCGGGACCTTTGCCTTCGCGGGCAAGTGCTCACCAGCTTTCTTTTTTTTAGGTTGTTCTGTATTGTTCGTTGAATTTGTTCGTGGCGGACGTCCAATGACACTCGTTCAGGTTGTTCGTTGATCCGTTGACTCAGCTTTTTTATTGCAGAGGGTTAGCTAAATCCTCTGACCGAAGACGCTGAGCTATCGTTCCGGCTCTCATTTTGTTCGCTTTGGTTCGTTGTATCTGCTAGGGGCGGACGTCGCAAGACACCCGTTTCAGTCCGTCGTTGATCCATTAACTCAGTTTTTTATTACAGAGGGCAGTTAACCCTTTGACCGAACACGCTGAGGTACCGTGCCCGCTACCAACTGAGCTACTCAAGCACGACTCAAGCCCCGTCCTCACAGCTTTCCCTGTGATAGATAAATTATCAGCACTTGATGTACAATTGATTAACTTACAAAATTTAGTAGGGTATATCAGAAATATTTGAGTAAAAGTGTAAGGTTACTCAAGCCGGTATCTATAGAACACTTCAGAGAATATTCAAGAAAATGTTAATTCTACATCTACATCTACATCCATACTCCGCAAGCCACCTGACGGTGTGTGACGGAGGGTACCCTGAGTACTTCTATCGGTTCTCCCTTCTATTCCACTCTCGTATTGTTCGTGGAAAAAAGGATTGTTGGCACGCTTCTGTGTGGGCTCTAATCTCTCTGATTTTGTCCTTATGGTCTCTTCGCGAGATATACGTAGGAAGGAGCAATATACTGCTGGACTCTTCGGTGAAGGTATGTTCTCGAAACTTTAACAAAATCCCGTACCGAGCTACTGAGCGTCTCTCCTGCAGAGTCTTCCACTGGAGTTTATCTATCATCTCCGTAACGCTTTCGCGATTACTAAATGATCCTGCAATGGAGCGCGCTGCTTTCCGTTGGATCTTCTCTATCTCTTCTATCAACCCTATCTGGTACGGATCCCACACTGCTGAGCAGTATTCAAGCAGTGGGCGAACAAGCGTACTGTAACCTACTTCCTTTGTTTTCGGATTGCATTTCCTTAGGATTCTTCCAATGAATCTCGGTCTGACATCTGCTTTACCAACGATCAACTTTATATGATCATTCCATTTTAAATCACTCCTAATGCGTACTCCTAGATAATTTATGGAATTAACTGTTTCCAGTTGCTGACCTGCTATTTTGTAGCTAAATGATAGGGGATCTATCTTTCTATGTACTCGCAGCACATTACACTTGTCTACATTGAGATTCAATTGCCATTCCCTGCACCATGCGTCAATTCGCTGCAGCTCCTCCTGCATTTCAGTACAATTTTCCATTGTTACAACCTCTCGATACACCACAGCATCATCTGCAAAAAGCCTCAGTGAACTTCCGATGTCATCCACAAGGTCATTTATGTATATTGTGAATAGCAACGGTCCTATGACACTCCCCTGCGGCACACCTGAAATCACTCTTTCTTCGGAAGACTTCTCTCCATTGAGAATGACATGCTGCGTTCTTTTATCTAGGAACTCTTCAATCCAATCACACAATTGGTCTGATAGTCCGTATGCTCTTACTTTGTTCATTAAACGACTGTGGGTAACTGTATCGAACGCCTTGCGGAAGTCAAGAAACACGGCATCTACCTGTGAATCCGTGTCTGTGGCCCTCCGAGTCTCGTGGACGAATAGAGCGAGCTGGGTTTCACACGACCGACTTTTTCGAAACCCATGCTGATTCCTACAGAGTAGATTTCTAGTCTCCAGAAAAGCCATTATACTCGAACATAATACGTGTTCCAAAATTCTACAACTGATCGACGTTAGAGATATAGGTCTATAGTGCTGCACATCTGTTCGACGTCCCTTCTTGAAAACGGGGATGACCTGTGCCCTTTTCCAATCCTTTGGACCGCTACGCTCTTCTATAGACCTACGGTACACTGCTGCAAGAAGGGGGGCAAGTTCCTTCGCGTACTCTGTGTAAAATCGAACTGATATATATAAAATGAGCCAAATGCTAATGATGAAAACAACGTAATTGTTGATTAATTTATCTCTCTTTTTGGACACTTTTCTCCAAAAAAATTACTAAATTTGACACCAAATGGTTTTCAAAGAAACCTTGGATTATTAAAGTATCTTCAGAAAGAAAATGAAAAGTGTATGAGGTAGCAAGAATTAGTAAAGACCCAGAAGAAATTATACTCTGTAACATACTGTGAAAAGTTGTTAAAAAACTCAATAAATATATATGGTAGAGATGAAATTAACAACTCAGATAATAAAATCAAATCAAAATGATATATTGTTAGAAGAGAGACAGGAAAACTAACTGCTAGCGTAGATGATAATACATTTAAAGAGAATGAGACCATCGTAACCAACAGTATACAATTTGTTGTTGTTGTGGTCTTCAGTCCTGAGACTGGTTTGATGCAGCTCTCCATGCTACTCTATCCTGTGCAAGCCTCTTCATCTCCCAGTACCTACTGCAACCTACATCCTTATGAATCTGCTTAGTGTAGTCATCTCTTGGTCTCCCTCTACGATTTTCAACCTCCACGCTGCCCTCAAATACTAAATTGTGGATCCCTTGATGCCTCAGAATATGTCCTACCAACCAATCCCTTCTTCTGGTCAAGTTGTGCCACAAACTTCTCTTCTCCCCAATCAGATTCAATACTTCCTCATTAGTTACGTGATCTACCCATATAATCTTCAGCATTCTTCTGTAGCACCACATTTCGAAAGCTTCTATTCTCTTCTTGTCCAAACTATTTATCGTCCATGTTTCGCTTCCATACATGGCTACACTCCATACAAACACATTGAGAAATGATTTCCTGACACTTAAATCTATACTCGATGTTAACAAATTTCTCTTCTTCAGAAACGCTTTCCTTGCCATTGCCAGTCTACATTTTATATCCTCTCTACTTCGACCATCATCAGTTATTTTGCTCCCCAAATAGCAAAACTCCTTTACTACTTTAAGTGTCTCATTTCCTAATCTAATTCTCTCAGCATCACCTGACTTAAATGGACTACATTCCATTATCCTCGTTTTGCTTTTGCTGATGTTCATCTTATATCCTCCTTTCAAGACACTACCCATTCCGTTCAACTGCTCTTCCAGGTCCTTTGCTGTCTCTGACAGAATTACAATATCATCGGCGAACCTCAAAGTTTTTGTTTTTCCTCCATGGATTTTAATATCTACTCCGAATTTTTCTTTTGTTTCCTTCACTGCTTGCTCAATATACAGATTGAATAACATCGGGGAGGGACTACAATCCTGCCTCACTTCCTTCCCAACCACTGCCTCCCTTACATGTCCCTCGACTCTAATAACTGCCATCTGGTTTCTATACAAATTGTAAATAGCCTTTCGCTCACTGTATTTTACCCCTGCCTCCTTCAGAATTTGAAAGAGAGTATTCTAGTTAACATTGTGAAAAGCTTTCTCTAAGTCTACAATTGCCAGTAACGTAGGTTTGCCTTTCCTTAATCTTTCTTCTAAGATAAGTCGTAAGGTCAGTATTGCCTCACGTGTTCCAGTATTTCTACGGAATCCAAACTGATCTTCCCCGAGGTCGGCTTCTACTAGTTTTTCCATTCGTCTGTAAAGAATTCGTGTTAGTATTTTGCAGCTATGACTTATTAAACTGATTGTTCGGTAATTTTCACATCTGTCAACACCTGCTTTCTTTGAGATTGGAATTATTATATTCTTCTTGAAGTCTGAGGGTATTTCGTCTGTCTCATACATCTTGCTCACCAGATGGTAGAGTTTTGTCAGGACTGGCTCTCTCCAGACCGTCAGTAGTTCCAATGGAATGTTGTCTACTCCGGGGGCCTTGTTTCGACTCAGGTCTTTCAGTGCTCTGTCAAACTCTTCACGCAGTATCGTATCTCCCATTTCATCTTCATTTACATCCTCTTCCACTTCCATAATATTGTCCTCAAGTACATTGCCCTTGTATAGACCCTCTATATACTCCTTCCACCTTTCAGCTTTCCCTTCTTTGCTTAGAACTGGGTTTCCATCTGAGCTCTTGATGTTCATACAAGTGGTTCTCTTATCTCCAAAGGTCTCTTTAATTTTCCTGAAGGAAGTATCTATCTTACCCCTCATGAGATAAGCCTCTACATCCTTACATTTGCCTTCTAGCCATGCCTGCTTAGCCATTTTTGCACTTCCTGTCGATCTCATTTTTGAGACGTCTGTATTCCTTTTTGCCTGTTTTTATATTTTCTCCTTTCATCAATTAAATTTAATATTTCTTCTGTTACCCAGGGATTTCTAGCTAATGTATTTAACAACCATTTCTTAAGTCTAGGTGAAAAAATGGTGAGAATAGTTCAAAAGAAAAAGCCGAGCAGTACATGGAAGAGTCAGTTTTGAGAAATCTTAGTCAGATCAATTTTCACATAATTTTCACCTAACAGCCTCTTGTGAAATAAGGAAAATCATTAAATCTCTGAAAAATAATTGTTGTGTTGTAGTAGATGACACCTCTAACAAAGTATTAAAACAATGTGCAGCAGTTACAGCTGATGCTCTGAGTCACATTTGTAATGCACCAGTAACTCAAGGTACTTTCCCAGACAGGTTAAAATATGCCATTGTAAAATCTCTCAACAGGAAAGGGGACGCTACATATGCCAATAATTACCTGTCAGTATCATTGCTTACAGCATTTTCAAAAATCGTCGAGAAAGTAATATACTCAAAAGTGGCTAGTCATCCAACCGTAATGGGATACTTTGTAAACCACAGTTCGGATTTCAAAAATGCTATTCCACTGAGACAGCAATATACAACTTCACTCTCCACATAAGAGAGCCTATAAATAGTAATGCGTCATAAATAGGAATTTTCTGTAACTTATGCATTGTGTGAACCATGACATTATGTTATAGAAATTACAATACTATGGTATAAATGGAACAGCATATGAGTGGTTTAAGTCATATCTACAGAACATGAAGCAAAAAGTTTCTATATATGGTTTAAGTGATTAAGAAAGTTTGCCACTTCATCCAACTGGAGTGAAATTACGTTAGGTATTTCACAAGGTTCTATCATGTGTCCCCCTCCGTTCTTGATGTATGTGAATGGCCCCCTTTTTATCTGAAACAAGAAGCTAAACTGATACTGTTTTCTGATGATACAAGCATCATTATTAATTCAGTAAAAGAAACTCCAATAGAAAATGAAACAAATAATGGCTTTGGAAAAGTTGTTAATTGGTTTTCTGTGAATGGGCTTGCTCTGAACTTTGAAAACCCACAGTACATCCAATTTTCTGCTGCAAGGATTACAGTTGCTTCAATAAACACAATACATCAACAGAAGCCAGTAGCCAGGGTAGAGCATACTAAGTTTTTGGGTGTACATATAGATGAGAATTGTAACTGGAAAATTAATATTTTGGGTCTCCTAAAGCGATTAGTTTCAGACACTTTTGCAATCAGAATAATTGCCAATTTTGAGGATATAGAAATTGATAAGCTAACATACTTGACTTACTTCCACTCTCTGATATCATACGAAATAATATTTTGGGGTAGCTCCATACTTAGGCAAAAAGTGTTCACTGTTCAAAAGCAAGTGGTTAGAATAATGTGCGGGGCTCATAGTCGGACGTCTTGTAGGCATCTGTTTAAAAGGTAGGGAATTCTTACGACAGTCTCACAGCTGATTTACTCTATAATGAAATTTGTTCTTATCAACATGGACCAGTTTAGAAACAACAGTGACATGCATTATTGTAATACCAGAAGTAAGACCTACACTTTGTCGAGAGTAAAGTGGTAGATAAGTAGTTTAAAGGTTAAGCTATGCACCTAAATATGAATTGCAGCTGACATTTTCGAGAGTTTTAATTCTTCTCTGATTTGTAAAAGGTAGCTGAGAGATTTGGAAATTTATGTATATACTAATATAATAAACACTACAGGGTGTTACAAAAGGTACCCTCACACAGAAATAAAGAAAAGATGTTATGAGGACATGTGTCCGGAAACGCTTAATATCCATGTTAGAGCACATTTTAGTTTCTTCATTCCAACGTGATCAAATTGTAAATTTTCACAATCAACATATTTGGGCTGACGAGAATCTGCACGCAATTGTGCAATCACGTCATCAACACAGATTTTCTGTGAACGTTTGGGCAAGCATTGTTGGTGATGTCTTGATTGGACTCCGTGTTCTTCCATCTACGCTCAATGGAGCACGTTATCATGATTTCATACGGGATACTCTACCTGTGCTGCTAGAACATGTGCCTTCACAAGTACGACACAACATGTGGTTCATGCACGATGGAGCTCCTGCACATTTCAGTCGAAGTGTTCGTACGCTTCTCTACGACAGATTCGCTGACCGAGGGATTGGTAGAGGCGGACCAAATCCATGGTCTCCACGCTTTCCTGACCTCAACCCTCTTGACTTTCATTTATGGGGGCATTTGAATGCTCTTGTCTACGCAACCCCGGTACCAAATGTGGAGACTCTTCGTGCTAGTATTGTGGACGGCTGTGATACAATACGCCATTCTCCAGGGCTGCATCAGCGCATCAGGTATTCCATGTGACTGAGTGTGGATCCATGTATCCTCGCTAACGGAGGACATTTTGAAGATGTTCTGTAACAGAGTGTTTGAAGTCACGCTGGTACGTTCTGTTGCTGTGTTTCCATTCCATGATTAAAGTGATTTGAAGAGAAGTAATAAAATGAGCTCCAACATGGAAAGTAAGCGTTTCCGGACACATGTCCACATAACATATTTTCTTTGTTTGCGTGTGAGGAATGTTTCCTGAAAGTTTGGCTGTACCTTTTTGTAACACCCTGTATACACTGATTACACCTTAGACCTCTTCCGACTGGCAGACAACTGGTTACAAGATATTATGAGAAGCGATCTACGATCGTGAGAATGCGATGAGCGTGATAAGCATGTCCTTCCAGCTGTTACTGACACCGCCGGCTGGTGTGGCCTTGCGGTTCTAGGTCCTACAGTCTGGAACAGCGCTGCCGCTACGGTCGCAGGTTCGAATCCTGCTTCGGGCATGGACGTGTGTCATGTCTTTAGGTTAGTTAGGTTTAAGTAGTTCTAAGTTCTCCTGACCTCAGAAGTTAAGTCCCATAGTGCTCAGACCCATCTGAACAATTTGTTACTGACAGCAGATGAATCCTTATCATACCGCTGCTGTATTCAAACAGCTCCTCGTTTTGGCTCACACAGCTGAGTGGATCGCATTGCAGACATGCCTACATCAGAAAAATCGGAGGAGGTACCGAGAATTGAACCCGGTTTTTTCGAACATAGCGCAAGCGACGCCTACGTGGTCTGCCAAACGCAATAATGTAAATACTTTTCACTAAAATGAATGGCATGGACCCCCTCATCTCACCTGTGGAACCAGGGCTCATTTGTACTGCGTTGACGGTGTGCGCTAAACAGTCACAGGACTGTGAAGACCGGGCCCTAGTAGACGGCCATAGCGCCTGCCTGCTAGGGATGGGAAAAACAGATGCCGGAATTTTAGTTTTGGATAACTGGTATTTATCGCTATTTGTTTGGTATCGGTTACAACAGTTAATTTTTGTACTAACAACCGAGAGAAGAACCGAAATATCAGTTAGCCATGGTAGCAGTGCTGAAATTTTTTGTTTTTAAATAAAGCTCTTTTTAAGAAGACGTAATTTCTAATTGTTTTTGTAAAATTTGCAATGGTTTGGAATATTTCGTTATTATAGGAAATGGGAAAAGCGATCACTGTTGTTTTAATAACAATTCCGACAGAAACGAGTAGCAAAAACATGGCATCAGAATTGGTACAGTGTTGCTGAGGCAATACATACATGTTGTCGTGTAAGGTAAGAGCAGTGTGCAAGACTTGCCCACACCTGGGCTACACGTAGTACTCTCTGGACATGCATTTTAATCCCAGTCTGATAATATTTTTACGAAGTGACTTAGCAATGAAGCACTACGCTTCATTTGCTTTAAAAATTAAAGATTTGTCTGCCATTTCTTTGTAACAGAAGAGAAAGAAAACTACGCACTAATAAATTACAAAGTTGAAAACAGTTAATTCATAGTATACAATAAAGAGAGAAAGTAGGCTATCTGCTGCCAGTGTCTACATAATATGCCTTTATCTGCTTTTTAGCTCTTGGAAACGAACAAATTAACACAAAAAACAAAGTTATTGAACCTCAATTTTCCACCTTTAGATTGACTGTTCGTAAGGTCCAAATGGTGGTGCGATCCACGATTACAACATCATTTTTGACCAGAGTTTCAAAAAACTGGGATCAGTAAGAGAATACTAGTATTTTTTTTCTTATACTAGTCAACCACTTACCACTTTTCGACAAAACTAGGGAACTGTGCACGCACTATGTTTTCTTTTATTTAAGATTTTGAATCTATGTACCTTGAAACTGAGAGCATCATTTTTTTCTTTTTTTCCGTTTCAACGCTTATTACAGGAGATAACAGGAATAAAATATCGAAACTCGGTTATTTCAGGAGACGATTGTTTTGAGCCATTTTAATACACTACGGGCCATTAAAATTGCTACACCAAGAAGAAATGCAGATAATAAACGTGTATTCTTTGAACAAATATATTATACTAGAACTGACATGTGATTACATTTTCCCGTAATTAGGGTGCATAGATCCTGAGATATCAGTACTCAGAACAACCACCTCTGGCCGTAATAACGGCCTTGATACGCCTGGGCATTGAGTCAAACAGAACTTTGATGGAGTGTACAGGTACTGCTGCTCATGTAGCTCCAACGCGATACCACAGTTCATGAAGAGCAGTGAAGGGCGTATTGTGACGAGCCAGTTGCTCAGCCACCATTGACCAGACGTTTTCAGTTGGTGAGAGATCTCGAGAATGTGCTGGCCAGAGCAGCAGTCGGAACATTTTCTGTATCCAGAAACGCCCGTACATGACCTGCAACATGCGGTCGTGCATTATCCTGCTGAAATGTAGGGTTTCGCAGGGATCGAATGAAGGGTAGAGCCACGGATCGTAACACATCTGAAATGTATCGTCCACTGTTCAAAGTGCCGTTAATACGAACAAGAGGTGACCGAGACGTGGAACCAATGGCACCCCATACCACCACGCCGGGTGATACGCCAGTAAGGCGATGACGAATACACGCTTCCAATGTGCATTCACCGCGATGTCGCGAAACACGGATGCGACCATCATGGTCCTGTAAACAGAACCTGGATTCATCTCAGAAAATTACCTTTTGCCATTCGTGCACCCAGGTTCGTCGTTGAGTAAACCATCGCAGGCGCTCCTGTCTGTTATGCAGCGTCAATGGTAAATGCAGCCATGGTCTCTGAGCTGATAATCCATGCTGCTGCAAACGTTGTCGAACCTTTCGTGCAGATGGTTGCTGTCTTGCAAACGTCCCCATCTGTTGACTCATGGATCGAGACGTGGCTGCACGATCCGTTACAGCCATGCTTATAAGGTGCCTGTCATCTCGACTGCTAGTGATACGAGGCCGTTGGGATCCAGCACGGCGTTCCGTATTACCCTCCTGAACCGACCGATTCCATATTCTACAGAAATGTCGCGATACGATAAACCGCAATCGCGATAGGCTACTGTGGTGTCACCGCCAGACACCACACTTGCTAGGTGGTAGCATTTAAATCGGCCGCGGTCCGGTAGTATACGTCGGACCCGCGTGTCGCCACTATCAGTGATTGCAGACCGAGCGCCGCCACACGGCAGGTCTAGAGAGACTTCCTAGCTCTCGCCCCAGTTGTAGCTAGCGATGGTTCACTGACTTCTACGCTCTCATTTCCCAAGACGATAGTTAGCATAGCCTTCAGCTACCTTATTTGCTACGACCTAGCAAGGCGCCAGTATCCGTACTATTGATATTGTGAATCATGTACCATTAAGAGCGACGTTCTCCATTAATGGATTAAAGTTAAGTATTCCACCAGCTACGTCCGTTTTTCTCAATTCTAATTCCCATGTCATTTCCCAGACTCACGCCAGCCTGCGTGAGCTGAGACGCGTGCATTTCGGCCTCCTGTAGTAATACCGTGTTGGCTCTCCTGCCAACCACAACAGCTACAATCCGACCTTTATCAAAGTCGGAAACGTGATGGTACGCAGTTCTCCTCCTTACACGAGGTATCACAACAACGTTTCACCAGGCAACGCCGGTCAACTGCTGTTTGTGTATGAGAAATCGGTTGGAAACTTTTATGATGTCAGCACGTTGTAGGTGTCGTCACCGGCGCCAACCTTGCGTGAATGCTCTGAAAAGCTAATCATTGCATATCACATCATCTTCTTTCTGTCGGTTAAATTTCGCGTCTGTAGCATGACATCTTCGTGGTGTAGCAGTTTTAATGGCCAGTAGTGTACTCTGGGTAAAATGGCGTGGAAAAAAAGATATAACTGAATACCGGTTGTTTCAGCGATAACTGCCACCACCAGTGCGCGCGTCTGCAGCGTTACGTCACGGGAGGCACCGCTAGAGCCGGCTGGCACCGAAGCGCAGCGGTCCTCGCAGGCCACTGTGGGCCGCCGCCGGCCGTGCCTGGCCCCATAAGGCAGCGGCCTGCGGCCTGTGGGCTGTGGTCTGGGGCGGCCCAAGGTCGCCGCTTTGTCCCGGCCAGCCTTCCTCCTCGCCCACCAGCGCCGGCCGCCTCCGCACTTATCTCGAGTGTCCCGACAATCGATTGCCATGACGCGCTCCCTCTTCCCTCACCAACTTTGCCCCGCTACACGACTTCCATCTCACGATACCTCCTCCCGTCGCACCAAACTGCAGTATCGAACACAACTGCGGCTCCTGTGTTGATGAAATGAAATGTCGTGTGGCTAGGGCCCGTCGGGTAGACCGTTCGCCTGGTGCAGGTCTTTGGATTTGACGCCACTTCGGCGACCTGCGCGTCGATGGGAATGAAATGATGATGATGAGGACAACACAACACCCAGTCCCTGAGCGGAGAAAATCTCCGACCCAGCCGGGAATCGAACACGGGCCCTTAGGATTGACAGTCTCTCACGCTGACCACTCAGCTACCGGGGGCGGACTCCTGTGTTGATAAAAAATCAAAACAACTGTACATATGACGCAGTCTTCATTTTTATGTCATCCATCTCTCTGTCACAATGCTACTTCCAACTTATTTACCAGTACCATGGTTCACTACCGTTACCACAAACTTCGCAAGGGTCTACATGTAAGATATATTTTTAGAATTTTTTATATATTTCCATCTTATACACTGAAGTGCCAAGTAAACTGGTATAGGCATGCGTGTTCAAATACAGAATATCTAAACAGGCAGAAGACGGCTCTGTGGTCGGCAACGCCTATAAAAGAGAAGTGCCTGGTGCAGTTGTTATATTAGAAAGAAGGTCAGCGTTGGCCGTATTACTGATGGTTCATTGAGAGCAAAATCGATTTTCAATCACATAGTGATCATCTTCAGTGCTATGGTGTACAGTTGTTATATATGTTACTGCTGCTACAATGGGAGTCATCAAGATTTGAGTGAGTTTGAACGTGGTGTTAAAGTGGCGCGCGAACAGTAGGACACAGCGTCTCCGAGGTGGCGATGAAGTGGGAATTTTCCCATACGACCACTTCACGAGTGTACCGTGAATTTCAGGAATCCGCTAAACATCAAATCTCCGACATTACTGGGGCCACAAAAAGATCCTACAAGAAAAGGACCAACGCCAACTGAAGAGAATCGTTCATTTTAACAGAAGTGCAACCTTTACGCAAATTGCTGCAGATTTCAATGCTGGGCCATCAGCAACATTCAATGGAACATCATCGATATGAGCTTTCGGAGCCGAAGGCCTACTCTGATAGCCTTGATGCCTGCACAAAGCTTTACGCCTCGCCTGTGTCCGTCAACGCTGATATTGGACTGTTGATGACTGGAAACATGTTACCTGGTCGGACGAGTCTCGTTTCAAATTGTATCGAGCAGATGGACCTGTACGTGTATGGAGAGCACCTCATGAATCTATGCATCATGCATATCATCAGGGGAGTGTCCAAGTTGGTGAAGGCTCTGTTATGTTGTGGGGCGTGTGCAATTGGATTGATATTGGACCCCTGATACGTCTAGATAAGCCTCTGAAAGGTGACATGTACGTAAGCACTCTGTCTGATCACCTTCATCCATTCATGTCCTTTGTGCATTCCGACACACTTGGGCGATTTCAGCAGGACAATGCGACACCCCATACGTCCAGAATTAGTACATAGTGGCTCCATGAACTCTCCTCTCAGTTTAAACACTTCCGCTGACCACAAAGCTTCCCAGACTTGAACATTATTGAGCATATCTGGGATGCTTTGCAACGTGCAGTTCAGAAGAGATCTCCCCCTCCCCCCCACCTCCCCCCACCCCTACCCCGATCTTACTCTTACGGATTGATGGACAGCCCTGCAGGATTCGTGGTGTCAGTTCCCTCCAGCCAACTGATGAACCGCCGGCCGCGGTGGCCGTGCGGTTCTTGCACTGCAGTCCGGAACCGCGGGACTGCTACGGTCGCAGGTTCGAATCCTGCCTCGGGCACGGATGTGTGTGATGTCCTTAGGTTAGTTAGGTTTAAGTAATTCTAAGTTCTAGGGGACTGATGACCACAGCAGTTGAGTCCCATAGTGCTCAGAGCCATTTGAACCATTTTTTGAACTGATGCACCTCTCAGAGTCGTATCTAGATGTATCTGGGGTCCCATAACACCGCAACCTCCCTTATACATGAAATAAGACAACATGTGATTAGGAGTGGGTTGTACTTGTGTAGTAGTTTATTTTGCTTGTTGTTGTTTATGTATTTACGTGACGTTTTTATTGTTGTGGTCTACAATCTGAAGACTGGTTTCACGTAGCTCTCAACCTTACTGTATCCTGCATAACCTTCATCTCAGAATAACTATTGCAGCCTACATCCATTCTAACCTGCTTACTGCGTTCATCTCTTGGTTTTCGTCTGTAACTTTTACCTGCCAAACTTCCATTCAGTACTAAATTTATGATTCTTTGATGTTTCTGGATGTATCCTACCAATTACAATGTTCCCCCAAGTGTTAGCGCATTTCTTGACTGTGTTTTTTCGCTCAGTAGCGCTGAGACGATTTGATCGCTGAAAACAAAGACACTGTGTTTACAACGAAATTAATATTTTTGTAAATGTATTATTTATGTAATGTAAGTGAACAAGGACTCTCAACGTGTTGTTCTCTCTCTTCCTGGTCAGCTATTGTCTGGTACAGTCATAAAAATATTGCTTGGTCTATGTTACCTAGAGATTTTTTAATTTGTGCTCATTTTATATAACAATAACTATTCACTTTTACTGTGTTTGTATTACGACTAATCATACCTTTTTTCCTCAGTTTTTTCTTGAATTTGATAATTAAATGTAGCTTAATTTGTGTGGAGATGTCTATTAGTGAATGATCGAGTATTAACGATGAATGATCGAATATTAACGACACCAATCAGTGTAATATGTCTGGTTTGCTTTCAGAATAGAACCTGCATCCAAAATTTCACTTTTCACAAAATGAAGTCCGATAGCTCTTAGGCGTAAATCACGTCCCAAAATTGTACTCGCCAACAGACAAACCCAGTAGAGGAGCCTAGCTAAAAAATATGAACAATGATGGCGGTAATTAAATTCTAATTTCAATATTTGAAAAATATTTTTGCATGATTTTTCAAGTGCGTAATTTTCTTTGATTTAATAGAACACTCAATTAGCAAAAGATAATTTTAACTTGATTCAGAATGTCATTTGAGTTCAAACATTTTAAAAGCCAGAATAATATAAAATTAAATAATAATTACAAAACCCAATAATAATAAAAATGAAATAAGTAATAATTTAAAACCACCACTAAAAATGGCTGCAGGGCCTATTTATGTATGTATATGTGTTATTGTAATTTTGGTATCTAAAAAAATTTGTATTTTTCTGTTGCATGAAAAACCACTGTAACGAGATACGAGACAATTTCAACAAGCTGGGTAACACGAGACCTGGAACGCGATCCTTAAAAGAAACAACCACGACTCCAGACGTTTCTGAAGTGCAGTAAGAAAGGAGGTAAGAACGTTACTGTTTTTCTTTGCCTTGGTGTGTAAAAATCAGTTAGGGAGTGTTAAATTAAAAAAAAACTGCTCACAATAGCTTGCAAATTTTTTTGGTGAATTTTGCAAAACGGAATGTCGGCAAGATCGCCGATTTCTAGAACGACTGAGAATCGTCGCTGGATTGTTTTATCATAAAGCGCTATATATTAACAGTAATTCTTATTAAATAACATTTTCCGCGGGTAGCTTGTGTAGAATTAACTGTCTAGTTTATTAAATTCTGTGAGTTGTGTTTTTTTAATAGCTGGATAAAGGTGGTAGAAACATGAAAATTACTACACCGCCCGGAGTAGAGTCAGACGTAGACAGTGACGAGCAAAATATGGCGAGTCACGAAACTCAAAATAATGAATTATCGGCGGGTGAATATGCACCTACGGCCGAACATACTGAAGAACCCACCCAGAGTGAATCAGCACCTACTAATTTAGCGGAACAGTTCACATTCTTCAGAGAACAGATGCAAGGTTTACATCGCGCTGTTCATGAACAAAATTCACACTTTATAGAAGTTCGGCCGCAGTAGCAGAGCGGTTCTAGGCGCTACAGTTTGGAACCGCGCGACCGCTACGGTCGCAGGTTCGAATCCTGCCTCAGGCATGGATGTGTGTGATGTCCTTAGGTTAGTTAGGTTTAAGTAGTTCTAAGTTCTAGGGGACTGATGACCTCAGCAGTTAAGTCCCATAGTGCTCAGAGTCATTTTATAGAAGTTCATAAAAATGTAACAAACAGTTTAGATGCAAAAGTAGAAAACGTTACTGAGATTTTAATTGCAAAACTACAAAACGTGACTGACAATTTAGAAACAAAACTACAAAATGTTACTGACAATTTAGATGCAAAACTGCAGACTGCAGCCATTGAAATCAAAACTAGTATGATTGTTAGTTTAGACGCAAAACTTCAGAAAGTGACCGAGAAACTTCAAACTGCGACCACTGAAATTAAAAAAAAAAAAAAAAAATGCGACCAAATCAGTCAACGAAAATTTGAACGCTATAGTGCATCAGATACGGGAAAATGTTGGAACACAAATTCGTGAATACCTTGATGGAAAATTCAGTAAAATTGAAACAAACTTCAAAAATATTAGTGATGAATTTGACGAAATGCGAAAAACGTGCAAGGACTTGCCCGAAGCTGTCAATGATGTAACCAATCAGGTCGTGCAAGTTAACGCAACACAAAGTACATTAGAAAATTTTGTGCAGCAAATAGCTACACAGGTACAGGCACTCGCTATCGAACAGGAGAAATATGTAGAAGCGAAGTTTGTAGAGAAAGGCAGTCAGTTTACTCATGAGTTTGTACACTGCTTGAACATGAAAGACAACCAATTTCAAGAATGTTTATGAAACGAATTGTCTGTAACTGTAAAGAAAGCGACAAACGAAGCTTTGCCTGCAGTAAAAATGTTAAGTGAAAACACCGAACAGGTTTATGAATAGAAACAGACAATTACACAAGAAGTAGACACGTTAAAAAAGCGAGCTGGCAGAGATAAAATACGCAGAAGGCAAGTCTGATTTACGTGTCAATAAGTTGCCAGAGACGCAGATTGTGACATCTCGTGCAGCAAAACCAGTCAGCTGTTCGCAACAATGCCCAGTATGCAAGTCGTTCATAAAGCTCGTGAACAGGGGCTGCCCAGTTCTCTTTGTAACATACTTGTCGAAGAGAGTTTACTGAAATACAGAAAATTCCAAAGTTGTACACCGGATCGCAAAATACCACACCCTATTATTTTTATCAAAAGCTTCCGCGGTATACTTTCAAAATCATGGAATTATAAACAGAGAAAACAGTTTGTCACTACCGATGTTCAAGGCGATGGAGACTTAAAGGCGAGTGAAGTAATAGATTATTGCCATACTTATGAGGAATTCGAGGAAGCCTTTCTAAGTAAGTATTGGTCTGCAAAAACACAAGTACATTTAAGGCGTAAGGTGTATAATCCCGAGACGTACAATAGCAAAGCAGGTACATTGCGTAAATATTTTGAGATGTATGTAAATAAGACGAAATATTGGGATAAACAAGTGCCCAAACAAGAAGTCATATGCCTTTTAAAATCAAAATTGGCAGTCTCAATAAAAGAAAAGCTACTTCATGTACCAGATTCAGAAGAAGAACTTTTCATGTCAACGCTTGATTCTATTGACCTGTTGCATGAAGAAGCGAAATTGAACGGGGGCAGTAATGCAGTAATGTTGAAGTATCGAATAACAACAGTAATAACTATTATCAAAATCACAATAAAACGGTAATGGTAACTAAACTGGGACCAGTTTCCCGCAATATTACAATGGTAATAATAATCTAGGACAAAGGGATGGAAGAAATTCTCCTCCTTTTAATAAGAGGCGTAGGCAAGACAACAGATATCAACCAGGGTACACTAATTACAATAGTAACAGCAATACTCAGCCAAACCGCTGGCAACCACAACCGCATCAGCGAGACAGTAATTAGCATCCTAATACAGGAATAAATACGCAATCAGCTGGCGCTTCTGCACCACCGAACAGTGCCGCTGAGCACAATATTTCTGTACAGAACTGGAGTCAATAGCCACCAGTAAGAATTATAGAAGTGGTGGGCAACAGTAGGCCCAGCACTTCAGCGGCGTTAAACTAAATGTGACCTCATACAGCTCTCATATGGCGGTCGCGGAAGAAGCAGGGGGCAAATGTCGTGAGAGCGTGTGTATCATAAGATAAAATCAGGGCAAAAATCTAAGAGATGAACTTTGTGAAGAAAAGTATTTGTGTAAACTAACACAAAAGGAAACGATTCAAGCTTCATTTCACGCAGTAGTAAGTGGAATACCTACCACATGTAACATTACAGGACATATTGGGACATATTGAAGTATTCGATACTGTAGACTTTTAGGGGATGTCGATACAGATATGCAAAATGTAAAGGGAAACTTTGGTGATGTTTAAATATTGTACTGTGTCAATATTAGGACATTTTGCACAGAAAGAATAAAAATAGAATTAATGTAAATATATATTAGTGTTAGTAACCTATTTTCATTCAATTTTGTAATTATATTTCATTTTGTAAAAGAAAGACTCACTGTTTGCTGTAGTTCTGATTAATTGTATAAATTATCAGTTTTGAGCTAAATTATTTCGTATAATATGGACAAGATACTTTTAAAAACTCACCAGCTAAAGAGAAAGTCTGTGAATGATCGTTTAATGCACACTTCTGGAACTTTCTATGGAGAAATTCTATATTATGATCGCAAAAATACGAAAACTTGTGAAAACTGTTTCATAATCTAATTTCGAAAGACGATTTGTATCAAGAAATATTGCTAAAAAGATTTGTTTGCGTTTTGAAACACGATTTAAATCATTTTACATATAGATAGTTGTTCTAAATCACTCAAGAAATATCCAGAATCAAATGTCAAGATATTTCTGGAAACATCGGTACAAATCTGGTGAAGGTTATCCAGAAGCTGGTAGAAAAATGTTATAAAATCTATTTGGAAATTATGCTTGTAAGAATTTATATGTACTGATCCTTTTACTTACTTTAATCTGTACTAAAATTCTGTAATGTCTAATTTAGTTTTGGGTCGTGAATTGCTATCGTATTGTAAACAAAACATTGTTAAAGACTCTCATTGTTTGGAAAGATATTAATACACGTAGGAGTTGTCAGTTGCCAGTTCAGTTCGGATATGCAGTGCGGTTAGCTCGGAGAGTCAGTTGTTGAGTCTGTGAAGTCTGTCAGTTCTGTTTGTAAATAAACGTCTGTAATGAAGAATTACTTGTTGTCGTCAATATGAACTCAATACCTTTTGCACGAAGCAGACACCTCCTAATGCAACGTTTTAATTTGGTGTTGAGGAGCTGAAATGTTATAATTTGGTTGAGGAAGCTGGGATGTTATAATTTGGTGGAGGAGCTGGGATTTGACGACCACCCAGTGATTCTTCAAAATAAAATACGTCTCTTCTGGGATCACAAGAAGAAAATACGTCTGTTTTGGGACCACAAGAAGAGGATATACGACGGACCAGTCATTCTTCAGAAGTAAATACGTCGATTCTGGGGTCACAAGAAGAGGAGTGAATCAACCGAACGAAACCATCCTGGAATTGAAGAAATTTCGCATAACACGGACACCAACGACCGCCGACGGACACTAAGTACCTGCTTTCTAAAATAATGGAAAAAGACGCAGATTTCAGTATTGACAGCGGTGTAGCAAGTACACCTATTAGGGAAAGTGCTTCTGACAGTGTAGGAATGTTGGAAATGTTAAAACAAATGTTTTCAGAGTTAAACTCGAAGATGGACGATTCTCGTGCCGAATTACGTCAACAAATTGAACAGACACAACAACAGATGGACAGGTCGATTTCGAAGGCTGTGTGTGATTTAAAATCAGAAATAAATTCGAATACAGAACAGATTGCTCACACTAATCAGGTTCTCGAAGAATGGCGAATTACTTTTGAGTCAAACCAAAAAGAACTTAGTTGTCGTGTGGACACGGTTCAGAGCAAAATTTCTATCCTTGAAACTGATTTAAGTAACGAAATTTCAAAGAACCAGTCAAAACTTAAAAAAGTTGTTGATTTTGTAAATGAGGAAAATTCTCAATTGAGAAATGAATTTGACCAGACAAAACGATTTTTTGAAAGCGAAATTGAATCTTTCAAATCTGATTCTGACAAAAAGGTCACAGAAATTTGTAGTAGAGTAGGTAATGTCGAAAAAACTGTAGACAGAAAATTTGTAGAAATACAAGAAACTATGTTGCAAAAAGGTTTTAGTAATAGTTGTAATGGGAAATTTTCCCATTAAAACTTATCCAGGTGACAAGAATATACACCCAAAAGACTTCATGCAATCCTGCAAGGAGCAGTTCACGTCCATAATGACAGATAGTGTTAAGATAAAATTTGTAAAGAAATTACTTGATGGTGAGGCGCTTTCGTGGGCCAATCAGAATTGTTCCGCGGAAATGTCCTTTGAAGATTTCGAAAAATGTTTTCTAACCAAATTTTGGTCTGAAACTGAGCAAGATCGAATCAAAAGTGAATTCTTGAATGGTCCTAGTTACAGAGAATATGATGGGTCAATGAAAGCCTATTGTGAGAAACAGTTGCAAAAATTAGTGCATCTGGATAAGCCATTTGATGAGCTAACTCAAATTGATGCACTAAAACGGAGACTTCCGAAAAGAGTACAATGGGGTTTAGTATATGGTTCAGATGAGTCCATAGAACAATTCTTGAAATATGTGGACAAACTTGATAGAGCCTTTGAACAAAACAACAGATTTAACGACTTTGTAGGTTCATCACACAGAGGGTGGGAACCGAACCGTGGAAATAGTAACAATAATAGTGAACGAAGAAACTTTAACAACAACAGGGATAATTATAATAGCAATGACAGAAGAAATTTTGGTAGGAATGATCAGCACTTTAATTCAAACTGAGAATGGGAAAATCGAAACAGGTCCTGTGGTAATGACATGAGAGAAGGTAACCCGAGGCAGGGAAACGACAGACATAGGCCTTTAAACGACTAAATGCTCCACTGGGAGTCTGTCAGTTTGGGGCAAGGAATTTTCAAAATCAGGCTAATTTCACCCGGAACAGACAGCACTATAATCAGAGACCTAACCAGTATAGACTGTATGCTTATGATCGATCTGTAGATAGAGGTAATGAAAAAATTAAATTTGACAGGAAATTTTGGAATGTCATCAGAGAAAATACTAGAAACAACTGTAATAGGAACCAGGCTACCTTTAATGAAGTAGGCTTAGAAGATGATATAATTGCAAATTTATATAATCAAGAAGAAGCACCTAATGCTGAAATGAAAGGTAAGGATAACTTTGATAATTTTGGATTGTACAAACTTATGTGTGGTGATGTTTTAGATGTAAGTTGTCATAATGATGTTCGTACTGAAGTTTCTGGGAAGTCTGATATTCATGTGGATGTGGTTGGTGAAGATGGTGTTGTGAGTAATGTTGGTGATACTAGTAGTGTTTGTAGTGTAAGCTCAGGCAATGATGATGATAATGTTGATGTTAAGGCTAATGGTGATTATGTACTAGAAGATTTTGATGGTGAATTGGATGGAATAGTTTATGTTGAAGTTAAGGAGGATGTTATAAGCAATAGTGTTGAGAATAGTTGTGCCAGGAACTCTAACTACATTCCACATGAGAATCAGATTGTACCAGTTCAGCTTAGTAATACATCAGGAGACAGGGGGGTTGATTGTGCTGATGCATCTGAGATTATTTTGAAATCTCTTTGGGACAAATTTAAAGATTACAGTGATGACAATGATGTTAAGATCAAATTAAGGGAAATTTGTGAACCAGTTTCTGCTTTTAAGCCTAATGAAATCATCAAATGGGGTGCTAGTCAGGATGTGTGTGAGGTAAATAGTAATCCAGACATTCCAGTAAATTCCAGTAGACCTAGAAGTTTGAAGAAAGTATTGCATAATAAAGAAAACCTAAATATGGAACAGAGGTATGATGAGATAGCAGAAGATCTTTTGTATGAAGAACAGGAAGGAAGGGAAAACACCACTATTGGTAGTCCATACATAAAAATTAAAGCTGTAGGTTGGGAAGGGTATTGTTTGATTGACACAGGGAGTCCAATTAGTGCCATTTCAAGCAAATTAAGAGATATAATTAAGCATGATCCTGACTTTGTTGAATTACCAGTTGTTGGAATAAAAATTAGAGGCATTACCGGCAAACTGAGCAAAATTGTTAATAGACAGGTGTTGTTGTCCTTCAGTATAAATGATGTACAGTTTACTCAAGGATGTCTTGTAATAAGTGACCTAAAGGAGAATGTAGTGTTGGGTATGGACTGGATATTAAAAGCTAATGCAGCATTTGATTGGGAAAAGAGTTTGTTTACTTTTATTGATCCTAAGACGAGAGTATGTTCCAGTACTGACATGTCAATTCAAAACTGTGCTGATAAGGGAATTGAAATTAGGGACGTTACATTTTCTAAAGACAGTGGTTATTGTGTAGAGGAAATTACTGAGGATTATGATGATGGAGAATATGGGGATATAGTTCAAGAAAAATTACGGGAATCAGATAATTTGAACCAAGAACAGAAGGTAGAGTTAGAAAGATTATTGTGGAATTACTGTGATGTTTTTGATGATAGACCTGGAAGAGTAAAGAATTATCAATGTAAACTCAGATTAAAACCACATGAGCCATTCCTTATAAAACCTTATAGTGTACCCATTGCAAAGAGAAAAGATGTAGAAAAGGAACTTCAAAAGATGGAAGAGTGGGGCATCATTGAGAGAAGTAAGAGCCAATACAATAATCCTTTGGTAGTGGTTGCAAAACGTGATGGCAGTGTCAGGCTTGTATTAGATTCAAGACACCTAAATAAGTATCTGGAAAGAGAGACCGATCATCCCGAGAATATAGACGAATTACTTCATAAATTTGAAAGAATGAAATACATGACCAGTTTAGATCTCACATCAGGATTTCACCAAGTAGAATTAGAAAATGATTCCAGAATGTATACTGCCTTTTTGTATGGGGGAAGATGTTACCAGTATTGTGTGGTACCATTTGGGCTGAATGTCTCAGTAGCCGAATTCATTAGAGCACTTGTCTTTGTTTTGGGAAAAGATCTTTTATCAAAATTAACTGTGTATGTAGATGACATTTTGATCACTGGAGAAACTTGGGAAGAACATGTTAATACTTTGAGGGAGGTTTGCAATAGATTAAGGAAAGGGGGAATGTCACTTAAATTATCTAAATGTAAGTTTGGTATGAAAAATTGAAGTTTCTGGGGCACAGTATTTCTGAGGAAGGTATTTTGCCAGATCCTGAAAAACTCGAGGCAATTGCAAAATTCCCAATTCCAAAAACCAAGAAACAACTAAAGTCATTTTTCGGGATGTGCGGTTACTACAGAAAGTTCATTAGTACCCAAGCTCTAAATGCTCCAAGTCTTAACAGATTGCTGAAGAAAAACGCAATGTGGGTTTGGGATCAGGAATGTGAAGCTGCTTTTGAAGAAATAAAAACACAGTTATGTAACAGTCAAATTTTGTACCGTCCTGATTTAAGCTTACCTTTTTGCATTATGGCAGATAGTAGTGATTATGGCCTAGGTGCTCACCTTTTCCAAGAAGTAAATATAAATGGGAAAATAGAACACAGGTCTATTGCTTTTGCTAGTCGAACCTTGAAAAAACATGAGAGGCAATACACTGTTACCGAGAAAGAGCTTTTGGCCATTTACTGGGCATTTTCAAAATTCTGAAATTATTTATTGGGAAACCAGGTAGTTGTCTACACAGACCATAAGGCATTAATTTATATTCAAGAATGTAGGTTGCATCATGGAAGGATTACCAGGTGGGCACTCTTGTTACAACAATTTAATTACTCAATAAAATATCTTAGAGGACCCAATAATGTAGTTGCTGATGCTTTATCTAGACTACCTATGGGGGGTGACTTTGAAGATGACAGTGGGGAATGTGAAAAAGAATTCAAAATTATGTATTTAAGAGGGGTGGACAATGAACAAGAAATCAGAGACATTTGTAATGACATCCGACGGAATCAGAACCACGATGAGAACTGTAAACTAGTCAAAGGTATTTAGGGAAAAAGGGACATGAAAAAGTGGGAGATTATTACAAAATCTACAAGGGGATTCTATTCAAGAGAAACAGTGTAGATAGCGATGTATGGAAATTATGTTGGCCTGAACAGTACATCAATGTACTCATCAAGTACATTCATGAAAGTTTTGGTCATTGTGGGTTTCAAAAGTGTATCCAGAAAATCCAAGAAAATGTGTACTTTAACAACATAGCCAGGAGGGTTAGAAAAATTTTGACAGGTTGTGACTGGTGCCAAAGAGTAAAAGTATCCAACAAAACTTGTCGAGGATTGATGCAAAACATCTTACCAAAAGAACAACATGAGTTAGTCGCTGTCGACTTATATGGACCATTACCGAAGACCAGAGGAGGCTATTGCTACATTTTTGTTATGGTTGATGTTTTTTCAAAATTCATTAAGTTATACCCTCTTCGCAAGGCAAACAGTAAGAGCATTATTTCAAAAATCAGAGGAGACTATTTTGGCAGGGTTGGAAAACCTCAGAAAATCTTATCAGACAATGGGACTCAATTTACTTCTGGAGTATGGAAAGCTTTTGTTGAAGATGAAAATATAAGTCACATTCTTATTTCAGCTTATCATCCGTCAGGAAACCCTTCGGAGAGATACATGAGGGAAATTGGGCGATTCTTTAGAACCTACTGCAATACTGATCATGCTAGTTGGATTGACTATGTTGAGAAATTCGAAGATGTTGTGAACAGCCTACAGCATTCCTCAACAGGGTTTTCGCCTTATGAAATACAGTATAATAGCAAACCACCACATCCAATTAGTGATTTCATTGATTTTCCAGTCTGCAAAGCATTAAGTACTCAAGAGAGAGACCATGAAATCTCAAGGTGATAAGAGGAAATGTAGACATGACAAAAGATTGAAGCCTACTCAATTTAAAATTGAAGACTTGGTCCTTGTTAAAACACAAGAGAAGTCTAAAGCCATCAGTGGTGAATTAAAAAAGTTTTTTGACGTATACATTGGACCTTTCAAGATTCAGGACAATCCTCATCCGAATGCCTACCGTCTAGTCTACCCAAATTCTGGCAGACTATTTGGCCTACGAAACATGTCCGAACTGAAATTGTATAAAAAAATGTAAAAAAAGTATTTTAGATAATAGATGTTTATGGACTTTTATATGTAATCTTACCAGGATATTTTTGTATACTTTGTTATGTTGTATTTATCTGATTCCTCAGGGGAGCATATATTCTTTGTGTGCTAAGTGTTTGGCGAGCACTAGGTCCCCTAGCTATGCAATTGTCATATTGCATTTTTGTATTCTGGCATTGCATCTTACACTTATTCTGTGATCCTGTATAATCAATTTTCTCCATCTGTCAGTCTATCCTCTCTTAGCTTTAATAAATTATTTAGAGTAAATTTTCTTGAGTAATTAGACTTTAGAGAATTCAAATTTCTGTGTCCTTAAAAACCGGTCCACCGACTATTAAAGGCTTTTGCTAATGTTTAACTGGGTTTGACCACTGTATGCTGTATATACATAGCGGACTGTGCTATTGCAGCCTGTGATAGCCTGCAGTGTATATGGAAACCATACGGACTGTGAAGATGAGACTGAACTACAGTGTGTGGCATTGAGGTATACCGACCTTTAAGGAAGAAGATCACCGACCTTCAAGAAAGAAGATCACCGGTCTTCAAGAAAGAAGACACCAAAGATATGTGTAAAACTTTTCTGTTTTGTAATGTAAGGACATCAACCCTCCCGTGTTTCACGTGGAAGTGCTGATGGGAGGGGGGGGGGGGGGTTGTGTAACATTACAGGACATATTGGGACATATTGAAGTATTCGATACTGTAGACTTTTAGGGGATGTCGATACAGATATGCAAAATGTAAAGGGAAACTTTGGTGATGTTTAAATATTGTACTGTGTCAATATTAGGACATTTTGCACAGAAAGAATAAAAATAGAATTAATGTAAATATATATTAGTGTTAGTAACCTATTTTCATTCAATTTTGTAATTATATTTCATTTTGTAAAAGAAAGACTCACTGTTTGCTGTAGTTCTGATTAATTGTATAAATTATCAGTTTTGAGCTAAATTATTTCGTATAATATGGACAAGATACTTTTAAAAACTCACCAGCTAAAGAGAAAGTCTGTGAATGATCGTTTAATGCACACTTCTGGAACTTTCTATGGAGAAATTCTATATTATGATCGCAAAAATACGAAAACTTGTGAAAACTGTTTCATAATCTAATTTCGAAAGACGATTTGTATCAAGAAATATTGCTAAAAAGATTTGTTTGCGTTTTGAAACACGATTTAAATCATTTTACATATAGATAGTTGTTCTAAATCACTCAAGAAATATCCAGAATCAAATGTCAAGATATTTCTGGAAACATCGGTACAAATCTGGTGAAGGTTATCCAGAAGCTGGTAGAAAAATGTTATAAAATCTATTTGGAAATTATGCTTGTAAGAATTTATATGTACTGATCCTTTTACTTACTTTAATCTGTACTAAAATTCTGTAATGTCTAATTTAGTTTTGGGTCGTGAATTGCTATCGTATTGTAAACAAAACATTGTTAAAGACTCTCATTGTTTGGAAAGATATTAATACACGTAGGAGTTGTCAGTTGCCAGTTCAGTTCGGATATGCAGTGCGGTTAGCTCGGAGAGTCAGTTGTTGAGTCTGTGAAGTCTGTCAGTTCTGTTTGTAAATAAACGTCTGTAATGAAGAATTACTTGTTGTCGTCAATATGAACTCAATACCTTTTGCACGAAGCAGACACCTCCTAATGCAACGTTTTAATTTGGTGTTGAGGAGCTGAAATGTTATAATTTGGTTGAGGAAGCTGGGATGTTATACACAGTTACTGTTAACACGGGCACAGCTACAAATTGCATGGCTTTAGAATTGTATAACAAGATTTATGAACTTCAGACACCACATACGCTGCCGGTACACAACTGTAGGATCATTGGTGCGTTTGGAGATAAGTCAAAGGAAGTACGTATGCAGACTCACATAGTAGCTGAGGCAGGTAATGAAGCTATAGAAAGCACATTCCTCCTTTATGAAGGTTTATCAGTGAGCTGCATATGGGAAGTAGGTTTCTTACAAGAAAGAGATGGAGTGATGACCTTTCCTGTGGCAAATGTGTATTAAAAGTGAATGGGAAGGGGATAGCCTTACCATTCATTAAAAGCAAGCCAGTTCACAGTAAGTTATGTCAAGGAGTCCGAATGAAATACCTAAAACCAGAGGTAATTTTATGTGACAAGCAATTTCCTACGTTGCCAGATCAAACACAGCCCAGTCAACAGCAATTTGATGTACAGGCTTGCAGACAAGAAATACAAAGCAAAGTTTATGAATCCGTTTATTTAAACACTGTACAAAAAACCTTTTAAGTAAAGCCTCACGAAACATTTTGCCATTCTACCTATTCTGTCCAGTGCACCAATAGAGAAGCTGTATCAAATGAAATCCGTCGCATGGTCGAATGGGATGTTATAGAACCATCCATGCCACCATACAGCAGTCCACTACTTGCAGTGGATAAACCTGCAGGAAGTGTACGTCTTGTGCTAGATGCAAGCAATATAAACAAAATTATCATACCCGTACAGACGAGGCCAGAGAATTTAGAGCACCAATTCAGAAATTTTACAGTATAAAGTATCTCACATCAATTGACATGAAATATTCATACTGGCAGGTGGAGGCTTCAGAATATTCTAGGAAATATACTGCATTCTTTTTTTCAGGTAAGAGTTATTAGTTTAAAGTACTACCGTTTGGTCTCAATGTAAGCGCAGGTGCATTTATTACTGCATTAGATACTGTGCTCGGACCTGAAATGATTAACAGAATCACTATGTATGTAGATGACCTATTGATTGCTACTACAATATGTAGAAATACTGCAATAAAGAAATATTACAAAAGCTATTAGAAAAATTCAGTAATGCGGGGGTAACTATTAACTTGAAATTTGCTAGAGATAAAATAAAGTTTCTGGGACAAATAGTGACATCCGAAAGCATTGTGCCTGACACTAAGAAAATGGAAGCCTTAAAAACATGCGACCTCCCTGATCGCAGAAGCAACTGACAGCCTTTTTGGGCCTAGTGTTATTTTTTAGGCCCTTCATTCGTGGGCAGTTGCTTAACAACCAAGTGTTGTTAAGCTTACTAGAAAAAATCTTTTATGGATCTGAACAGCAGATTGTTAGGAAGCTTTTCAGAACATAAAACAAGTATTGCTAAATGCACATTTATTACACCACCCAGACATTACCCAAGAAGTTCGTATTGTAACAGATGCTTCTAGTTATGGTTTAGGAGCTGTGGGCAGTCCCGACAGTACTGGGGCAAGGTGGTCACCAGCCCAATCTGCATTGTTGCCAGATGTGTCCAAGATGGCGGCGATAACGTCATCCAAGATGGTGGTGTGTAGACTTTGCAACAGTGCATTATGTCATCTAAGACTTCAGTCATGAAGTCATTCAGGATGGCTGTTTTTGGTGGGAAGTTTGAAGTGTGATGGGAAGATAGGTCAATTGGGCTACCTCCACTAACATAAGTCATCTGACTGCTACCGCTTCCTAGGGATTGGGGGAAGTTCGAATGTTGTAGGGAAGATAGGCCAATCGGGCTATCTCTACTAACTTAAGAAAATGGTTTGGAGCTCCCAGGAGCCAGTTCCTCCCCCCCCCCCCCCCTCCCACAGGTGGACCAACCATGCATTATGTTCCAACACGTATTTTGGTCCACCAGCGTGGGGGGGGGGGGGGGTCCTGGGAGCCTTCCGTGACACATGCATATACACAGACATACCGAAAACAGATCAAACGCTCTCCAAATGTGGAGGCGATTGGATACAATCGAGTACAGTGCTATACTACGCATTTAGGATAGGTGTTGGCAGCTATGCTACATTTACAGGCAATTTTAGAACACATAACGAGAGGTTATGTCATGATCTGACATAAAATCGATAGAATTGCGAAAAATGACGAAGGAATAGATATAAATTGACCGAATATACATCTAATGTGGGGAAATTGAAGAAGTACTTACGTATCTTCTGGTTCATGCAGAACAATTTGTACATGGGAACAAGTATGCAGCAGCAAGAAGAATCTGAGAAAACGTCGACTTGGAAGCGAAGGGAATCAGGGAATCAGTCAAGTTTTCTCCGGTGAGGCAGCATTATATAGTACGTTTATTGAGGTACCAGCGATACACGCGAGTTGACTACTGTATTTGATGCTGTTCAGGAAGACAGAGAACCATTCACCTCAAAGGATAACAGCGAGTGGACGGGATGATCGATTGAGCTGGAGCTGTAATGAGGTATGATTTAATGATGGATTGATGACGCATTCTAGAGAGGGAGAAGTTGCTGCAGGTCAATTTTTCCACTGTTCTGTCAGGATGCATCAGTCGCACGACATAGCCTGCATCCTACTCGTATCCAGACACGTGTTTTGTATGTGGTTTAAAGCACTGTCACCATCATTAAAGATAAACCTGTCGGTCATCAGAGGATTTCCATCTCATGTGTGACAAAACATGACACATTCGTCTAGACGAACCATGATTTATGCAATATACTCCAACCCCCTGTCGCATCTTGGGTGTAAAATCAAGACTTCAGCTTCATTACTAAGTTAGTAATAGGTGCTTGTGGGGCAGTGCAATCCCTGTGTATACATTTGCCTAACACATGTGGTGTTTACAGATTTAGTGGCGGAATGACTTATAATTTTCACATGTCGGACACTGCTGCTAGACGGATGTGCTGTTTACAGAGTTAGTGACGGAATGACTTGTAATTTTCACATTTCGGATGCTGCTGCCTATGTTTTAAGGCAGTAGTTCTTTGGTTTTACGGTTCAGCAACATAGTTTACCGTAGAGAAACCGGGAAGAAGGATGGTTCAGATGACTCTGAGCACTATGGTACTTAACATCTGAGGTCATCAGTCCCTTAGAACTTACAACTACTTAAACCTAACTAACATAAGGACATCACACACATCCATGTCCGCGGAAGGATTCGAACCTGCGACCATAGCAGTCGCGCGGTTCCAGACTGAAGCGCCCAGAACCGCTCAGCGACACTGGACAGCGAAGAGGGATATGTATGTCCTGGGAATGAGATATATTTCTTACACTGGAATGTTAACAGCGCTACATTCCATGCGACTGATAGTTCAGAAACGCAAGCAATCTAACATTATAGCCCGTTTTAAGTGCAAAATGTTGTAGCCTTAGGAGTGCATGTGTTTATGTTAACTCTTGCCAATACCTTCGAGGTACTGATCCCAGACTCTGGAATAATACTTTAAAACTGACAGCTTGGTTGAACTCCATTCACATGGAGCTCCATCACGCATAAAAATCATCCGTTTCTTGTTATTTTTAACCATCACCTATTACATCGAAACACTTTCAAATTTGTCACTATACATCGATAAGAAGTGCTAACCCGCTCGACATGGGCGCATGTCGAGAAACCTTGTGCAGTTGGATGGGTGAGGCTCGGTAAGCTCTATTCATTCACAAGATGTGGCATGTAGTGTTCTACTTCTGGTCGGTTGCAGATGAAATTGGTGACGGTGTTGCGGGGGGGGGGGGGGGGGGGGGGGTCTTTCAGTCTCTAATTTTCCCCTAAGACTGCGAGAATGCTCTGTGACTTCGGTCAGCATAGAGATAGATTGTAAATTAAGCATTATGTTCATGGTGTTATAAATATGTAGAGCACTACCTGATATACTTTGATGATGTATGGGTTCAAGAGTTAACAAAGAATGAACATACTTCACAGTCATCTATCCTCATTCGCAATGATACTGGCAAAGTGGATAAGACAGCTATAATACTGAAATTGGGAAACATCATTGGATGGTGTTGAAATTAGTGTAAAATTGCTAAAATTGTTCACAGTATCAACCGTGATGCTTACTATTTCAGTAATTCGGTCGTGTCTTATCTACCCCATCCATCCACTGGCATGCTGTTGGTTGCCATATAATGATTTACTGACAGCGCTTGTTTGACTTGTAGAAGGAGTTTTGTGGTGGGGCGACACCTTTTGGGAATGGCTAGCACCGAAACAGTGATAGCATATATGACTGCAATATGAGGAATCAGTCGAAACAGAGTGCAGAGCCATCAGCTGTTAGGTTAGTGTGAAAGATGAGTTTAAATGACGTTTGGAAACCCACGCCAACACTGTAAAACTCACCCAATTTCCTTATGTTGTAAATGACTTTTCTTTAAAATCATCCAGTGGGTGCAGTGTGTTATGGTAGCAGCAGTAACAACATGATTTGCACAGTGCGTCGTCTAGAGATAGCCCAAGTGACCTATCTTCCCTCCAAAATTCAAACTTCCTGCCAGAGGGGTTTGGATGGAGGGTGTGGCACTTTCCAGCCACCTTGGGTAACGGTAGTCGCGTCATCGGCTGATATCGCGGCATCCATCTTGAATGATATCAACCACATCACAGTGCGGCATGCTGGATAACTGTACTTTGGGGTGACATCCTTGTTGTCTGCAAATGGCAGTAGGTCAGAACGTCTTAATGTCGGTTTAGAACCTGACGCAGACCTCAAGGTCATGGCGGAAAAACAAAATGTTTGGGAGCGTAGAAAGCATTTTAGTGCAGAAAAAAATGTTTCAGAAAGCGAGACAGGGCCACAGGGGGCGTCTCTTGCGACTTGCAGTATAGTCCGCAGGATACAATCATCCTCCTAGAGTTGATCAATAGCTGTATACTTAACAGGATCGTCACATGTGCTCGATGCCTGCATGCATTTGGTATTTGTTTTCGATATATGGAAGGAGGGAGATGCGGCAAAATTTTTATCTAGGTCTCTATCGGATGAAGTTGGTTGAGCTTTTACAGTTCTTAATTTTTCTCTGATGGATGGTACAGAATAATGAAGATAGCATGTTGGGGAGATAGATGTAAATGGACGTGGATCTGTAGTACTTGTATGTAGTTTGGTGGTGCACCACAGTTCAGTAGCAGAAATCCTCAACCTTGTCTCAGTTAGAGTTTCCATCGAATGGTCAAAACACAGTCCTATCGCAGCTTAGCCAGTCGCTACATGGGTTGCTGAAGGTGGTAGATATAGCTTTATCGGACTTCTACTCAGTTCCAACTTACATTGGAACAATCGCATGGGAAAATCTACAGGGACAGTAGCGTAGAGTCTGATGGGTAGTTTCAAGATGCATATGGGCTACCTAAAACAATGCTGTAGCAGATAGGTTCGAGAAAGGAGGCTCGTTTCGAGACATGAGAGTGCCAGAAATATGATTCACTAGTGACTATAGTCATTAGAGGACTTCTCCATAGGATCCAACACAGGTACGTGGCTGAATGGAAAGCCATGATTCCCAATCATAGACACAGATAGCGTAACACTAGACATCTGTAAAGCTAGAGTACATTTCTTATGGTCTCAATCAGCACATCATCTCCTACTGTTTGTGAACTTTCTAAATCACTCATCGCCTATAACTCAGTGGATATATCGCAGAGCGTCAGACATGGCATCGAGGGAAAATACAAATACTGGAGAAAAATCTCGTGGCGGCAGCGTGAGGGGGTTGAAAATTCCTTAGCTGAATCACTTTCAAAATTGAACGATTTTATGACGAGGTTGCATCGCGGGTTATGTGTAACTAGGCTGCTAATCTGATAATATATGCTCCTATGATCACCGTCTTGGTATTTGTCTGGAAAAGCCATGTGATTCGTAGGTAGTGCCACATGTAGATTTATAAAGCCACTATAGCTTTTAACATTGATACTTGTGTGCACATGTAGAATCAAGACCTCTTGTGACAGTAACATACAGCAGTTGTTGGGATCGGGTTTTTTAACAACTGGCAGTTTATAAGACAATTAAACCTCTAAGACATGGTGTAGCACTCGCAAGAAAAACTTATGAGACATGCCCACGCATCGTTGATTTTTCTCTATTATTTTGTATTGTCTGGAATCATTTGTTGACGAAGTATTATACATAGTAGTAGGGGGTGCATGATAGGTTCGCATTGAGCATCAGGCTTATAAAGCATCTGTTTGCGTTCCATCATGTGCAAAGGAAACGACTATGCCCCTTCGTAAGGAAGGTATGGATTTGACGTCGATTACTGTGACAACAAAGGGAAGAGTATGTCAAGTCATAAGAATGGTACTGATACTTCTATTTCCAGAGCCACAGCCGTCAACATGGTGTATTTCTGATACTTCGCTTATTGTCGAATGTTGTTCAACTGAGACCGCGATCCTAACATTTAGTTGTAAGTACAGGGGTAAAATATATATGTGAACGATTTTGTAGGATTATTCTGTCTATGCCTGCTCTGTGGTGGGCCTGATTCACGTTTCCCGTGAATGGCAGAAGCCGTCTGAATGCAAAGGTCTGTTGGAATGCAGGAATGTAGCTGATTTAACTATGTCGTCCTCTGGATGGCAGAATAGCGAACTAATACCTAGTATGCCTTGGGCAGCTTTCGTGATAGCTTGGAAATTTGACAAGGTTGAATAGGGACATGTGTTTGCGCTGGACCATTATTCTCTCCCATATAGATTGTTCGGTTGACTGCGTTTGCACATTTCGCGCCTTTATTTAGTTGAGGGAACATGGATTGTGGTGTGTGCATCTAGCAGGTGAAAATTTCGCGCCTTTTTTAGTTGAGGGAACGTCGATTGTGGTGTGTGCATCTAGCAGATGAAATACACGTTTACCAGTTCTCTAGACATGAGAAACACCTTAGTTGACTTCGTAAATTATAGGGATTATTTGGAATCTGTTACATCATTGACATCGGTATTTCCAAGTGGAAATATCATTTTCCTCTCTTTGTTTCGACTTCTCCCCTAAAGGTCTTTGCAGACAGTACAAGTATCTAGTTACTCAATTTTCTAGAGCACGCTCCACCTCGCTAAAGTTTGGGGCTTGTAGAGAAATAATTTCCAGTCTATATCTTGGCAATTATGTTGTGCGATCGGTAAGATGCTTCCATGTTCTTGATATCGAGAAGTACCGCGAAAATGGCACAATATTACGGCAAACCATGCAAAAATACATTTCCCTGAGTCTGGATGGGTGCAGAAAAGCGAGCAAGCAGAAACAGGAACGTATTTGTGCCAAGGGGAAACAAGCCTGAATCTGTAGAACAGTTCTGAGAGTGACTTCAGTCTGCTGAGGGCACTCTGGTCACCCATCAGGGGTTGATGAACTCTGACCTCACATGGAAATATCTAGTGCTGCGAGGAGTATACACGGTCCTGTCTGTCTTCGTGGTATATGTATGAATGATGTAAAACGGATTATTTTGTAAGGCGCAGAATAGGAAATGCATGTTTACTACATGGACAATGCATGCAGTGATATATTGTTGGGTTGGAGATTGGTTTCACACTCTAATATTCAAGCTCCTGTCCTCGATGGCAGAGCAATGTAATTGAGTAAGAGTCTTCCCAGGTTTGACCATGTGTACAGAGTTTAATTGTCGATGCAATATGGCTATCTGTGTAAAATAGTTTTTTTGCCACTGAAAGTCTCGTCTGCAGAAAAAAAGAAAAGGTGGATGGTGCTTCCACACCAGCTGAATCAGTAACTTGGAGGGTGAATTCCGTAAGAGCCAATCATAATCCCCCATTCATTCGCACGACATCATTTGTGCTGGCATATAGAAGTCTCTACATAATGGGGAGAACGTTTGCATATGTTGAAAGCAGGTAGCGTAACATGTGATGGATAGGGTGCTACGTTAGGACGGCGAGGAAGAATGCATTCAAGGTTATTCTGAGCTATTTTCGTCAACAGGTTCTGTTAGGACAAGAATTTCCTTGCGGACAAGCTGAGACATCATAAAAGCTCCTACAAAAGTGACCGTTAACTATTTCTGGGACACTATACAACGAGGTCGACTCGGTTGTTATTTTGCATAGCCGTATAATGTCAGTATAACATTGAGTGAGTCAATACAGCATTTCACAGTGAGGATGCAACTCGTATGACCCGTTACGATCTCTAGGGGGAAAGCAGCCTGTGTTATTCTGGAACAGATTTCTATAGCATGGTCCATGACATCAGTATCCACAGATATAGCGTCAGCAACGGTAAACATATGTGCTGCTCGGAGGCGTTTCTTGTATGGGATCAGTGTGAGCGCACCTTGGAGTTCTGTGGCGAAGTAAACACGGGTGTGTACTGTACTTCACATGATTGGCGAGGACTTGGTGGCGGAGGAGGAGACGCTGCGAGAAGTGTGGTTGCTGCAGCCCTAATCCGCTAGCCTGAGGGAGGGCGGTCCATGGATGCTAGAGAGATGCTGTGGCGGCAACAGCTGGGGTGAGGTCGGGGTCGGGGGCAGCAGTGGCGGCGGCTGTGGCAGCGGCGTGGACGCGCGCCGTCGGAACTTAAGTGGCGGGATGTGTTTTTTAGTAGCGATATCTTGTTTAATCTATATTCCATCGATTTCACCAATTAATACAATGCTGGAAATTAAAAAAAAAACTACCTCATACATTGGAAAAATATCGATTTAATTAATTTACATAATTTTTTTGTATCAATGTTGCGTTAGAAGTACAGTAGTTAAGGGGTGGGTGTGCGTGAATCGGTGACATGGAGCAGAACAGCAGGCTAAGTGCGGAACACTAGGTTAATTTGCATAATTTTTGTGTAAAACGCAATACAATAGTTTAAGGGGACGGGTGACAAAGAAGAATGGGCCAGAAATGGCGTTCAAAAGCATGTGAAATTCGGAAAGTGTACCAGAAAATGGTGGGACGACATAAATAATTACTTACTTTGGTATCAAAGGCGGTAGAATAGATTAAGGAAATGGTGGTGACATGGAAAAAGACTTAAC